>NC_040044.1:3214600-3330817 GCF_003713205.1 Coffea eugenioides
AATAATCAATCCATTCGGATTTTGTTCTCAATTTGTTAGGGCAATTTGTTCTCAATTTTTTCTGTCAAATTCTTTTCTCTCTGATAAGAGTTTATTTTACGTATTTTTAAGTGCATTTTATTAGTTAATTTTGAGTTGATTATTTAGTTTTATAAATAAAATAAAGAGGTTTTTGGTAAAATTATATATTTTTGGTAAAAGTGGATAATATTGCATTTCTATTGATTTTAATGGTAAAAACTTCATTTTTATGCGGGAATGATGATTCAATCACCAAAGGATGTCAAATGAGGTAAAAAATAGAGATTTGGTGATGAATTCAAGTGGCAACAAGAAGAATGAAGTGAAAAACGTTCAAGTGAGGAAATGCAATACAAGTCAGTTTTGACACTCTTCAGTATTTTGACCATATCTGGAGCTAAACTTATCGGATTGAGGTGATCTTTATACCATTTTAAAGCTAAGAAAGAGACCTACAATTCGTATGAAGACATCGAAATCCATTTCTGCCATCTTCATGGGCAAAACGTTGGAATACAGAAGCTGCATTCTGTGGTCGGAAGTTAAAACAGAGGTTTGAACAGGTGACAGTATTTCGATCATATCTCAGGCTACAATGCTCCGATTTGGATGATTCTTGAAGCATTGGAAAGCTAACTCAAAGGGCTACAACTTTTGTGTTTTGCACAAAAGCTATTTTGGCCTTTATCATGGAGAAAATCGCAGTTGAAATAAGGCCAGAGTGAAAACGCGAGTAGAAAAAACGCGAGTTTATACCGCGTTTTGTGTAGGCGCGTTTTATAGCCGAAATTCTGCAATTTGACTCAGTCAATTCTCTTGTGTGCATACCACTTTCCAGCTATAAGATGCAAGGGAATTCGGTGCACATGCTTCTGCAATAAAAGAGAAGACCAAATGAGTGTGGACAAAAGGAAACATCATATCTTTGACTTCTTTTTACAAAATCTGAGTGGAGGAAATTATGAAGTGAGAGGAATGGAATTTCTACCACCTTTTATGCAGAAATACAGGGGAGAAGCCTGGATGACCAGACGTAGCTAGTTTTCCTTCTTGCAACAAGTTTTCTCTCTAGTTAAGAGTTCTTAGAGAAGCATTTTAGAGTTTTCACTTGTAATCATATTGTGCAAGAACATAGCAGGAATTGGAGAGCTTCACCTTCAATTGGCTAAGCTTTCTTTTATCTTTCTTATACTTGTACTTTATGATGTTTTGCAGTAATAAACTTGTGAATTTGATTGTTAAATCATTCATGAGTAGCTAAACTCCTTCATCTAGGGAGTAGATGAAACTTATGGCTAAATAATACTAATTGAATGTGATTTACACTTGTTATATCTTGAGTTAACTTGTCTACTTGTGTAGCTGTGATTTCTTGTTATTGATTGATCACCAATAGCATGTTTATAGTGTTATTATTCAATGAGAATTGGTAATAACAATTGAAACACATGAGTAGTGCTTGAGTTGTATGTTCATGAAAATAGAGATACACTTAGGTGGATTATTGAGCATTTCATGAAATAAAACGGAGTAGTAGTAGTATTTCACCATGAAAATAGGGAAATCTATATTGCTCTAATCCATTTCATCATGAAAATGAGACTTGGTAATCTTGGAAATAAATCTCTGGTTAAGCAAGAATAATAGCAAGAAGTAAATCCATTCATTTGTGTAGTTTATGCCATAAGTGGAATCTACATCCCTAGAATCTTCATTAAGTGAAATTTCTCTATTTGCATTCAGCATTTGTTAAACTAGATTTGTATATCAGATTTGTAGATTACAGCATTAGACTTTCTCTGCTCAAAAATTAATTGTAAGTCTAAATAATAGAGAGAACAGGGGCTTAGTAATTGTTTAAATTGCTCCTCGTGGGATCGACCCGATACGCATCTTGTACTAAAATTGCGACCTGTATACTTGCAGTCCAACGGGTGTAAAATCGGAATTAAACTTGCACTTAAAGTGAAAACCCGTCAAGTTTTTGGTGCCGTTGCCGGGGAGCGGCAATATTAGGGCCTAGTCATCTCTATTAATTTAGACATTTTCATTGTTTTTATCCAAGTTGTTGAATTAAAACTACAAAAATTTCTCTTATTTTTATTTGTAGTGCATGCACCGATCAAATAGAGAAGTTGGACATTTTGATCCTGAAATTGAAAGAACATTGCGGAGACAAAGGAGGAATACACTGCATCAAGAGGAACAAGAGGTTTGGCAGCCAATAGAAGATATCTTGATAGAATTACCATTTGAAGAAGAAATGGCTGAAAATGACCTAAATAGGCGAGTTCTGCGAGATTTTACTATACCGGGAACACAAGGTTCACAAACGAGCATAGCAAGGCCTGCGGTAAATGCTAACAACTTTGAGATTAAACCATCACTTATCCAAATGGTTCAACAATCTCAATTTGGAGGTAATGCAGTAGAAGATCCTAATACACACTTAGCTACATTCTTGGAAATTTGTGATACAATTAAAATGAATGGAGTTAGTGATGATGCTATAAGGCTAAGATTGTTCCCATTTTCATTAAGAGATAAGGCCAAACTTTGGCTACACTCTCATGCTCCCAATACTTTCACTGGATGGGATGAATTATCAAGAGCATTCTTAAATAAGTATTTTCCACCAGGTAAGACTGCTAAGCTTAGAATGGATATCACTAGTTTTAGCCAATTGGAAGGTGAATCATTATATGAGGCATGGGAAAGGTTTAGAGATTTGCTTCGGAAATGTCCACATCATGGACTGCCGGAGTGGTTAATCATACAAACCTTTTATAATGGTTTATCTTTCTCCACTAAAACTATTATTGATGCAGCTGCAGGTGGAGCTTTAATGGGAAAAACACCCCAAGAAGCTCATAATTTGATAGAAGAAATGGCAGCAAATAACTATCAATGGGCCAATGAGAGAGGTAATACAAGACGTCACGCAGGTATGATAGAAATGGACACTCTCAATATGCTGAGTGTTCAAATGAATAATGTGATGAAATTGCTAAGTAGACAAGGTCCAAGTTCATCTAATGCACATGTAGCATGCTGTTCTGTATGTGGAGGTGAACATGATACTAATGAGTGTGTCGATTTTGAACAGGTACAATTCGTCAATAATTACAATCGTAATGCTCAAAATAACCCCTACTCGAATACTTACAATCCGGGATGGAGAAATCATCCAAACTTCGGATGGAAGGATCAAGGAAATCAACAAAGGCCAACCAATCCGCCGGGATTTCAACCAAGGCAACCACAGGCTGAAACTAAACCAAGTTGGGAGATCGCGGTGGAAAAACTTGCTAAGGTGACTTCGGACAGATTTGAACGAGTAGAAGGGAAACTGGATCAACTCACTACAATGTACAGGAATGTAGAGGTCCAAATTGGTCAAATTGCTAGTTCTTTGAATAATCGAAATCAAGGAGAATTACCTAGCAAAACAGAGGTCAATCCTAAGGAGCAGGTGCAAGCCATTACTCTTCGTAGTGGTAGACAATTAGAAGATCCTCCAGTGAAGGAAGTTGAGAAAGATGAGAATGAAAAACAAGAAGAAAAGCAGAGGAACCAAGAGGCGATTGTGGAGGAAAATAGGCGGGAGAATCCAAGAGAAAAGCAACCATCATCTTCCACTACCATTCCAATACCCCCTGCGGTTCCATTTCCACAAAGATTAAAGCAAAATAAGTTTGATAAAGATTTTGAAAAATTTGTTAAACTTTTCAAACAATTGCACATTAACATTCCTTTTGCCGATGCTATTTTGCAGATTCCATCTTATGCGAAATTTCTCAAGGAAATCATGACTAGAAAAAGAAAGTTGGAAGACTGCGAAACAATAGCATTAACGGAGGAATGTAGTGCAATTATTCAAAATAAGCTACCACCGAAGTTGAAGGATCCGGGGAGTTTTTCTATACCTTGCACCATAGGTAACGTTGATTTTTCTAAGGCATTGTGTGATCTTGGTGCTAGTGTATCATTAATACCTTTAACGGTGGCTAGACAATTGGGTTTGCATGAGCTTAAACGCACTAATATCACTTTGCAACTAGCGGATCGGTCTATTAGATATCCATTGGGAGTGTTGGAGAATGTATTGATAAAAGTTCAAAAATTTATCATTCCAGTGGATTTTGTGGTATTAGATATGGAAGAAGATATATCTATGCCAATTATTCTAGGTAGACCATTTCTAGCTACTGCAGGTACTATTATTGATGTAAAAAATGGCAAACTTAAGTTTCAAGTAGGTGAAGAAGAGGTAGAATTTAATTTGAATGAAATGGAAAAATACCCTTCTTTTACCGATCATGCTTATTCTATTGGCACAATTGATAAACTAACCCAAGAGATGAGTCAAGTCAACTTTGACTTAGATCCTCTTGAGTATTGTTTAATGAGTTTAGGTAAGCAAGAAGATGTTTGTGAAGAAATTGAAGAATTGGCCAAATACTTGGATTTTCAAGCACCTTATAAAAGGGGTAATTTGTATGAAAGTCTTGGCCAAGGAAAAGGGTTTTCACAACCTTCAGAAATTGAACCTCCAAAGTTAGAGCTCAAGCCACTTCCGACTCATCTAAGGTATGAATTTCTTGGAGAAAATAAAACTTTACCTGTAATTGTTAGTGCTGACCTTGATGATGAACAGTGTGCAAAGTTGTTAAGAGTTCTAAGAAGGCGTAAGAAGGCAATTGGATGGACAATTTCAGACATTAAAGGTATAAGTCCTTCTATATGCATGCATCGAATTTTATTGGAGAACGGTTGCAAACCAGTGGTGGAAACACAAAGAAGACTCAATCCAAACATGAAAGAGGTGGTAAGAAATGAAATTCTTAAATGGCTTGACGCAGGTATAGTTTTTCCTATCTCCGATAGTGTTTGGATTAGTCCAATTCATGTGGTACCAAAGAAAGGTGGAATGACTACAATCGTGGGTAAAAATGATGAATTAATTCCATCTAGACTTGTGGTAGGGTGGAGAGTGTGTATCGATTATCGTAAGTTAAATACGGTAACAAGAAAAGATCATTTTCCCCTACCATTTCTTGATCAATTATTGGAGCGAATAGCCGGATATGAATTTTACTGTTTTCTTGATGGTTTTTCAGGATATAATCAAATAGCTATAGCTCCAGAGGATCAAGAGAAGACCACATTTACATGTCCTTATGGCACTTTTGCCTTTAGAAGAATGCCATTTGGGTTATGCAATGCTCCCGCAACTTTTCAACGATGCATGATGGCTATTTTTTCTGATTATATTGAGAAAATTATGGAGATATTTATGGATGATTTTTCTGTGTATGGTTCATCTTTTGATCAGTGTCTTCATAATTTGGAATTGATTTTGCAGAGATGCGAGGAAACAAATCTTGTACTGAATTGGGAGAAATGTCATTTTATGGTAAAAGAAGGAATTGTTTTAGGACACAAGATTTCCTCCAAGGGAATTGAGGTGGATCAAGCCAAAATAGAAGTCATCGAAAAATTGCCACCCCCAAGCAATGTCAAGGGGATAAGGAGTTTTTTAGGACATGCTGGCTTTTATAGACGTTTTATTAAAGATTTTTCTAAAATAGTAAAGCCATTATGTGATTTATTATGTAAAGATACTCCTTTTCAATTTGATGACAATTGTTTGGTTGCATTTGAAAGGTTGAAGAAGGAATTGATTTCGGCCCCAATTATAACTTCGCCTGATTGGTCACTACCATTTGAATTGATGTGTGATGCAAGTGATTATGCGGTTGGAGCAGTTTTGGGACAAAAGAAAGAAGGACGGTTGCACGTCATTTACTATGCTAGCAAGTTGCTAAATGAAGCACAACTCAATTATGCAACCACAGAAAAAGAGCTATTGGCAGTGATATTTGCTTTGGATAAATTTAGATCTTATCTAGTAGGATCTAAAGTTATTATATATACGGACCATGCGGCTCTTAAATATTTGTTACATAAAAAAGATGCAAAACCAAGACTAATTCGGTGGATTCTTTTATTGCAGGAATTTGATGTGGAAATAAAAGACAAAAAGGGAACAGAGAATCTAGTAGCGGATCATCTATCACGCCTAGAATATATTCCAGTCAAGGATCAAGTTCCTATTCAAGAGAATTTCCCGGATGAGTTTGTCCTAGCAATTATCAATTCTCCATGGTATGCTGATATTGCTAATTTTTTGGTAAGTGGAGAGATTCCAAAGGGAATTAATTACCATCAAAAGAAGAAATTCTTACATGATGTCAAAAGTTACTTTTGGGAGGAACCATTGCTGTATAAACATTGTGCCGATGGTATGGTACGTAGATGTATTCCCGAAAACGAGGTACATAATATTTTATATCATTGTCATAACCTTGAAACAGGTGGACATTTTAGCACCTCAAAAACTGTGGCAAAGGTATGGCAATCAGGGTTTTATTGGCCAACTATGTATCGAGATGTTCGGGAATATGTTAAAAGTTGTGATGCATGCCAAAGAACTGGAAATATATCTCGAAAGAATGAAATGCCCCTAACTACCTTCTTAGAAGTTGAATTATTTGATATATGGGGTATAGACTTTATGGGACCATTTCCAAGCTCTTTTAATAATAAGTACATCTTAGTAGCAGTGGATTATGTTTCTAAATGGGTAGAAGCAATCGCTTCACCTACTAATGACTCTAAGGTTGTACTCCGATTCCTTAAAAAGAATATTTTTTGTAGATTTGGTATACCTAAGGCCATAATAAGTGATGAAGGAAAACATTTTTGTAACAAACAACTGGATTCCTTATTGTTTAAATATGGCTGTAGGCACAAGACATCACTCCCGTACCATCCTCAAGCCAATGGACAAGCGGAGCTAGCTAATCGTGAGATAAAGCTCATTTTGGAGAAAACTGTGAATAAATCACGCAAGGATTGGGCTACAAAGCTAGATGACACACTATGGGCTTACCGAACGGCATTTAAGACTCCCTTAGGGATGTCGCCGTATCGTTTAGTCTATGGAAAAGCTTGTCACTTACCTGTAGAGATTGAACATAAAGCTTATTGGGCTATTAAAGCAATTAATATAGATTTTAATCTTGCAGGTGGAAGGAGATTACTTGAGTTGAGTGAATTGGAGGAACACCGGTTACATGCATATGAAAATGCCAAAATTTACAAAGAAAAGATCAAATATTGGCATGACAAGCACATTATTCCTAAACAATTTCAGGTAGGGCAAAAAGTGCTTTTATTCAATTCACGCCTGAGGTTATTTCCAGGAAAATTGAAGTCAAGGTGGTCTGGACCATTTGAAGTCACTCAAGTATTTCCCTATGGAGCGGTTGAAGTGGCAAATTCAAGAAATGAAAGGTTTAAGGTCAATGGACAACGAGTGAAACCCTACTTGGCAGGTGAAATCGTACCCAAAGGACTCATATGTCTTTTGGGCGACTCTTCTTCAAATTAAGAAACTGAATGTGTGAGTCGAGCCAACGACTATAAACAAAAGCGCTAATTGGGAGGCAACCCAATGTTTATGTTATATGTGTTAAATTGGTGTCATTTTGTGGTTTGAATAAGTGTTTTAGTTAATTTGTTGTTTTTGTGTGATAGGGTTGGCAAATGGAAGCAAGAATGACCATTTGAGGTGAAAAAGGCGAACTGTGATCAAACAACTCAACCCCTCGATTTGCGTTAAAGGTGTTTTTGATTCATTATAAAGGGGTAAAATGCATGTTTTTAATGTTTTACATTTGTTCCAGTGATTAAAATTGGCAAACAAATGATCTATGATGCATTTTGAGTCATTGGGGTACCTTTTGTAATTTTTCAAAAGTTGAAATTCTGCTAAAAATCGAAGCCGAAAACGCGTTTTCCAAGGAAACGCGACTATAAGTCGCGTTTCTCAGAATCGCGTTTTCAATTCTGCGCCTGCAGAACAGAAAACGCGCCTTTAAAACGCGACTTTAAGTCGCGTTTTAGAGGAAGTCGCGTTTTCACGCCTGAGCAAAACTGGAAAACGCGACACATATAAACGCGACTTTAAGTCGCGTTTTAATACGTAACCGCGTTTTAAATTCTGCGAGATTTGTGCAGAAAACGCGGATTTAAAAACGCGCGTTGAAGGCGCGTTTTTAGTCGCGTTTTCGGTTCATTTTTCTGCTTCAAAAACGCGATTTCCAGAACATTTCTTCACTTTTCCATTTTTCCAGCCGCGTTTTTCTTCTTCTCTTCTACCCAACTCACAAATCTTCATTTGTACTCCATAATCGTCTAAGCCGAATTGAAGATCATTTGGGCATTCATCCACCGCCCAATCGTGATGCAGAGGATGACGATGATGCCGAGGGGGATGACTGACTTGGCACACTGCAGAAGCTATCTTTAGTTGATGAACTTGCTTGCCTAATTATCTTAACTTGTGGAACTTAAGATGTTTAACTTCATTTTATTTTTCTGTTTTCTATGTGGTAGGTACTTGTATTTTGACAGTGGTCCGTGATTAGTGGCTGATAAGGATCTCAGCCATTGACTTGGGGAGTACTTCTTTCTTTTCTTTTCTTCTTTTGTTTCATTTCTTCCCTACACATTGAGGACAATGTGTAATTTAAGTGTGGGGGGAGAAATATGTGTGATACTTGTGGTTTTAGTTGTGTTTGATATAATTCTTGTGCTTAAATGGTGTTTCTTGTGGTTGCTGGCAGGGAGTTTTAGTCCACTTTTAAGGGGAGATTCTGTCAAAATTTTTCCAAAACCTTATACATATATATGTTATTAACTATAATAAATAAATAAAATTTTGTCACTTATCCTTTTGAAATAAATATATGCGGTTTTGATACTTCTTTTCTTATGAAATTTGGAAATGATTTTTATGTGATTATAATTTTTACATTTATAGGAAAGTATATCTAGTAAAGTGGAGAAAATTATGCCTACATTTTGTATATTTGATGAAAATTCTTCTTTTTATCTAATTTTATAAGATAAGAAATTAATATGGTTAATAAGTGTCATACTCTTCTCATGATTACTCTTAGAGGGAATTTTATTATATATATACATCAAAAAAAAAGGGGTTATTCTACTCCAATGATTCTCGTACCGAGTAACCGGGGGTTGGCATCTACAAATGTCGACATTCGCGTAAAAAGGTACTTGAATTAAGAGTATGC
This sequence comes from Coffea eugenioides, assembly GCF_003713205.1. NCBI lineage: Eukaryota > Viridiplantae > Streptophyta > Magnoliopsida > Gentianales > Rubiaceae > Coffea > Coffea eugenioides. Next base: position 3,223,786 of record NC_040044.1, read on the forward strand.
AAAGCAACTTGAGTATGTGAAATGTTGAGTAACCGGGGATCTGCATCTAAAAATGTTGATCTTCGCGTCAAAAGGCATTTTTCACAACTTAAGTAATATTTAACCCTTAAAATATATATATATAATAATATATAAATAAATAAAAAGTAAATTAAATCCCTCTTTAAGAAAAATAAGAAGTTGATCATGAGATTAGTTAGCATCTTTATTGACTATAGGAGTTGCTTGCTTGCGAAATTGGATAAAAATAAGAAGTTGAGTTGAATTGGTAAAATTATGGTATACTTGGCTCTTCTTTGCTTGATATTATGAGTACTTGAACTTAATGGAAAGATCACATAAGGTTATTTACCTTGATTCAAGGAAATGGAGTTGAAATACTACATATGTTTATTTTCAATTTTTGGATCATTGATGGTTGGAATTTCATATTGCTTGAGGACAAGCAATGATTCAAGTGTGGGGGTATTTGATAAGAGTTTATTTTACGTATTTTTAAGTGCATTTTATTAGTTAATTTTGAGTTGATTATTTAGTTTTATAAATAAAATAAAGAGGTTTTTGGTAAAATTATATATTTTTGGTAAAAGTGGATAATATTGCATTTCTATTGATTTTAATGGTAAAAACTTCATTTTTATGCAGGAATGATGATTCAATCACCAAAGGATGTCAAATGAGGTAAAAAATAGAGATTTGGTGATGAATTCAAGTGGCAACAAGAAGAATGAAGTGAAAAACGTTCAAGTGAGGAAATGCAATACAAGTCAGTTTTGACACTCTTCAGTATTTTGACCATATCTGGAGCTACACTTATCGGATTGAGGTGATCTTTATACCATTTTAAAGCTAAGAAAGAGACCTACAATTCGTATGAAGACATCGAAATCCATTTCTGCCATCTTCATGGGCAAAACGTTGGAATACAGAAGCTGCATTCTGTGGTCGGAAGTTAAAACAGAGGTTTGAACAGGTGACAGTATTTCGATCATATCTCAGGCTACAAAGCTCCGATTTGGATGATTCTTGAAGCATTGGAAAGCTAACTCAAAGGGCTACAACTTTTGTGTTTTGCACAAAAGCTAGTTTGGCCTTTATCATGGAGAAAATCGCAGTTGAAATAAGGCCAGAGTGAAAACGCGAGTAGAAAAAACGCGAGTTATACCGCGTTTTGTGTAGGCGCGTTTTATAGCCGAAATTCTGCAATTTGACTCAGTCAATTCTCTTGTGTGCATACCACTTTCCAGCTATAAGATGCAAGGGAATTCGGTGCACATGCTTCTGCAATAAAAGAGAAGACCAAATGAGTGTGGACAAAAGGAAACATCATATCTTTGACTTCTTTTTACAAAATCTGAGTGGAGGAAATTATGAAGTGAGAGGAATGGAATTTCTACCACCTTTTATGCAGAAATACAGGGGAGAAGCCTGGATGACCAGACGTAGCTAGTTTTCCTTCTTGCAACAAGTTTTCTCTCTAGTTAAGAGTTCTTAGAGAAGCATTTTAGAGTTTTCACTTGTAATCATATTGTGCAAGAACATAGCAGGAATTGGAGAGCTTCACCTTCAATTGGCTAAGCTTTCTTTTATCTTTCTTATACTTGTACTTTATGATGTTTTGCAGTAATAAACTTGTGAATTTGATTGTTAAATCATTCATGAGTAGCTAAACTCCTTCATCTAGGGAGTAGATGAAACTTATGGCTAAATAATACTAATTGAATGTGATTTACACTTGTTATATCTTGAGTTAACTTGTCTACTTGTGTAGCTGTGATTTCTTGTTATTGATTGATCACCAATAGCATGTTTATAGTGTTATTATTCAATGAGAATTGGTAATAACAATTGAAACACATGAGTAGTGCTTGAGTTGTATGTTCATGAAAATAGAGATACACTTAGGTGGATTATTGAGCATTTCATGAAATAAAACGGAGTAGTAGTAGTATTTCACCATGAAAATAGGGAAATCTATATTGCTCTAAGCCATTTCATCATGAAAATGAGACTTGGTAATCTTGGAAATAAATCTCTGGTTAAGCAAGAATAATAGCAAGAAGTAAATCCATTCATTTGTGTAGTTTATGCCATAAGTGGAATCTACATCCCTAGAATCTTCATTAAGTGAAATTTCTCTATTTGCATTCAGCATTTGTTAAACTAGATTTGTATATCAGATTTGTAGATTACAGCATTAGACTTTCTCTGCTCAAAAATTAATTGTAAGTCTAAATAATAGAGAGAACAGGGGCTTAGTAATTGTTTAAATTGCTCCTCGTGGGATCGACCCGATACGCATCTTGTACTAAAATTGCGACCTGTATACTTGCAGTCCAACGGGTGTAAAATCGGAATTAAACTTGCACTTAAAGTAAAAACCCGTCACTCTCGAATATTAATAAATTGATTGGATCCATCAGGTATTGTATGGTGCCTACCCCACAAGATTGCATTTTTCATGCTAGGCCAACCCTTGACATACAAGGGTTTCCCCATAGGATATGCATGCGAATTATTTAAATATCTACTAACTCATGTCTTTTTTCTTTTTCTTTTTTCCTTTGAATAAATTACAGCAATTTGATACAAAAATCCATTCCTGAGCTGATTTCTTTCCTCTGCTATCAGGTATTCTTCAAAATAGCTATCCGTAGAAACCCCATCATTATACGGTCCCGTAACCGAGTCTTGAGGAATCGTGAAAATATGAGTTCCCACCCGGAGTCATCAGAGAGATCTGCGTTAATTCCATCTTCAGACGCTGCAAATTTATGGGCCCAGTTAAGTGAAATGCTGACCGGATTTAGCGAGCTAAGTGCAGAAATGGCAACCCAAAGGCGTATGATTGACCAATTGGTTTCGAACAATACTGGTGGTGTTCAAACGAACATATATATCGAAAATAACCAACATGAGCTGGAGAACCCACAACCCACATGTCACACCATCAAACCACTTTCATTCCACCTTTCACGAGTTCAGTGAAGGTGTTTTCACTTATCCCATCCCCAGTTTACCATCTACCTACCCAAGCAATATCTTTGTCAACCCGATTAGCCACCAGGCTTCTCAAAGTCATCCATAAATCAATATGAACATTTCATCTAACCCTTAAGGACCCCACCACCCTGTCATAGAGCCATTCATGTTGGACACCACCTTTTGCACAAAGGTTAAAATAGATGAGCCCTCCGCCCTGATCGATAAAAATCTGCTGATGAGACTGGACCGATTCGATGAATTCATGAAAAAGAGCTAATGATTGAACAAGCACGGAGGATTGGATTACGACGAACTTTGTCTTTTCCCTGATATGCAGTTGCCTATGGGTTTCAAAGCTCCTAAGTTCAACAAGTATGATGGCACTGGCAATCCAAAAACACATCTCCGCATGTTCGCGAACAAATTAGGGAAGCCAGTAGATGACTAGAACCTGCCTATGCGTCTGTTTCCTGAAAGTTTAGAAGGTGATGCTTTGGATTGGTACTCTAATTTGAAACCCGATGAGATGAAGACCTGGTTGGACCTGTCCACGGCTGTGTTTTAAAACTCGGACTGGACCGGCTGGTTCGATTGGTCGAACCGGGAACCGGCCAAGTGTCCGATTCGAGCTATGCTAAAAGACCGGGTAAGTAAAAACCCAGGCAAAAATCGGGTTTGACCGAAAAAAACCAGATTTTCCGGTTCAATCAGTATTTTAAAAAAAAAACTCAAACTTTTTCAATATTATGTTTTGATCCCTAGATTGTTAAAAATTATTAACATACCTCAAATATTTCATACTTTATCAATAGTTTCTTAAAGTTTGGTGTTATTTTTCAATTAAGTCCATAATTTTAATTCTAAACTTGTTAATGCTCATTAAATAATATAAATTGCTATTTGATTATTCTAATTTCTTTGTATTTTCTTGTTAAATATATTTGAAACATCAAATATATATGAATATACCTTCATTAATATTAACATGTTATTAGGTATTTTACATATAATATTTTAATTTTAAATAATTTTTATTTATGACGTCATCCAATTCAACCCCAATCGACCTCGGTTGAACCCATTAACCCCTGACCCCCGAGTTTGACCGAGTCGATATCCGGTCCAGTTCTGAAAACATAGGTCTACGGCTTTTGTGAGACAGTATGAGTATAATTGCGAACTTGCGCCAACAAGAACCACACTCGAGGGGACCAGGAGGAAACTGTCAGAGGACTATAAGACGTATGCCAAGCGTTGGAGGAAGCTGGCTGCTAAAGTGGAACCCCCTATGACCGAAGAGGAAATTGTTAGAATATTTATCAAGGCTCATGACCCGTCATATTTCGAAGAGATTTTTCGAATGACTGGATGCTCATTTGCAACTATTGTAAACAAGTTAGAGGAATTTGACGAATTCGTCAAAGCAGGAAAGATAGTCAACGTGTCGACCTTGAAAATGCAACTGGAAGCTTTGCAAGATCAGAGTAGTAGTGGCAAGAAACCTCAGTTCAATAAGAAGGAAGGAGAGAATGCTTTCGTTTGGGATCAGAGTCCCCCGACTAGCCCCAGAGTTCAAACCGACCCACCTACTCATCCCCGTACCAGTATTACGCAAACTCACGTCCTGCCTATCACACTACTGTCAACCATTCTCACCCCCGACCCAACTACACAAACGTACTTGCATCAGTTTTCCAGATTTCTCAACCAAGTTTCAATAATTAAGTTTGGCTAATTGTTTTGATTATGGTCGAGTCAGACAGATAAGTAATTTGGTGTCTACGTCTTTGTCTCAAGTTTCTGCGAAATTTAGACAAAGAGGGGCAAGCTGTAGACATCAAATAGTTGACTTTGATAAGTATAATAGTTGATTGCTTTTCAAAACTTAGCATCACATAACTGACCATAGAAAAGAAACAGTACACTGGGGGTGTGAAAATGAAAATATATTCGGACGCCATGACATCAGCACTCAAGCCTGAGCTTAAGGAATCATATTTATATATTTTCAACTTCAACAATTATTTTAAACTCTCGTCTAAACGAGAAAGTCTTCTACATCATATTCTGAAATTGAAGTGACAAACATTTAATAATTAAGCCACAGTAAACCAGTGGACACGCAAAAATTTTGTTTAATATTACTGCTTGCGTGGGCTGACCATTCTCAACACATTTTTCCACTTTATAACATTTCTTTTTTTTCCTTCTCCAAATTTGGAAAAATACAAAATATTTCACGTTTATGTGCTTAAAATAAGAGCTTATATGGTGGATATCTTATATTTTTTTCATGCAATATTTATAGGAAAACATCTAAATATTGTAGCAGATATTTATTTTTAATTTTGTAATTGGTATATGAATAAACTTTATCATTTAATACATATATACACACACATATAGACACATACACACATGACTATACGAAATTTCTCATTCGCTATAGAAAATAATATTACATACCGGAAGTCAAACATTGACTTTTTGAACACATGCTAGCCATCTTGACTAGTAGCCAAATTTCCATTTACTTAATTTGTCAAGCTGAATACTTTAATTGTCTTCCCTTTTCTACCATTTCGACTGTTTAAAAATCATTTGCACACCCATGATTAAATATAGTAGGTGAATTATTGATTAATATAGTAGGACACTATTAGGGAGGAAAGAATCAGCATAACACAACAATCAATTCACTATGAATCAAGTTTTTTGTTTCTTCTTTCTTTAATTCCGACAATGTCTTACATGTGCCTTATTATATAATGTGCTGTCCGGCCGAAGAATACCCCAAAAAGAATAGAAATTTATATTTGATTGTTAAAGGGTAAATATGCAATTTTAGTTAGTAAGGCAGCATCTTAGTGGATTCCCTAAAAATACTTCCATTAACCAAGTGTTTAGTCCATTCAAGACTCAAGACCAAGAAAATAAGCAGCTCCCGGCTGGTCCATTCAAAACATCAAACCTTGGACTCAATTAATCAACATGACACGAGCAGATACTTTTCTACTAACCCATTCTACTGGCTACATTACCAAAACCGCATCCTTGCAACAAAAAGAGGGGCAAGAATTATTGCCAAAAGCATTCATTTCCGATGGTTAACTCTAAAAATTATCTCAAATTCTAAAATTTAATTCACATTTTTATTCATCATTTTTAAAATTATATACAAAATTTATAAACAAATTTTTTTAATGAAAAAAGGCGAGACTTAAGAATCAGGAAGGAGACGAAAAAATTATACTGCTATTACTTTACACCTCGTACAACATAATTTAAAGTAGTAAAAACTAATAGAAGCATGTTATATCTGTCAGTTGTCGTACACAACCATACGTATGTACCCTCCAACCACGTCGTAATCTTAGGCAGTTCAATGATTCCAAACTGCACAACCAAGAGACCTTACAAAATTCCAATCACCTCGTGGCATTCAAAATTTCACATGTACAGCCCCTCAATTCTGATAAATTCAATCACGCATAGGAGCACTTCAATTTTACATCTCCTTAGTCAACACGTAACCCTGTTTGGAAAATTGCTGCAGATTCAACCGTCAAACATGACTCCAAACCAACTCCAACCCCCATACTATAAATACCCCCAACATCTCCACACTTCTGCTACAAATTAACATCCATAGCAAGAATAAACCAAGAATCAACCAATTCGCCAACATTTTCAGCTAATAAATTTGTCCTATTTTGTGGGTTTTAGTCGATTTTTGGGCTCAAGATGGATTGCAGAAAAGCAGCGATTCTTGTATTGGCTTTTGTCATCTTTGTTGCCATTATGGGGCAAGTTCATGTGGAGGCAGCGAGGTTGCTGATGGAGGAAGACTTCGCCGGTGCCAATCACTTGCATACATTTCCATCGGTTTATGCAAATGCAAGAGACACGATGTCATATTGGTTTGAAAAGTTGGCATCTGGACCAAGCCCTAAAGGACCTGGTCATTAAGCTTAAAAGTATGGCCAGCAAGTATTTTGGCAGCAGTTCGGCCATGCAAGGACAATGAGCAACCAACACTAGTATATTTTGGTAGTATTTACCATTTAGAGAGGGTCTAAGACTCAGTTTTTTTTTTTTGGTTATTTCATTCTTTCTTTCTTTGATGTCATGTTACACTATGAAATCTTAATGCATAGATGTATATTTCTGACTTTTGCCCTTGAAGTGGCAGTTATAATGATAGATATTTTTTTTTCAATGCTTTCTTTCATTTCTTTTGCCCTTGATCAATGGTTCAAGCTTCTACAATAGCAAGTCCATGGATAACTCAGGTGTTCCAGTTCATCATACGCAAAAAACATGAAAAAAATTTTCTGCACATTTCATTAGGCCTTCCTTAGTTTGCAGACACTTCCATCAACAAATTAGAGAATTTTCTGATGGATCATGAGTTGGCTGCATGAGACAGTGCAGTGCAGCTTTTATAGAAGTATTCCTTACAAAGCATGGAGTATCATTTTCTAGAAGATACTATCACGGATTATCATATCCTACAATGAGGGTTCTCTGTCTATAATAATTACCTTTAAGCCACTGGTGAAGTGGGCTGAAATATTTATTATGATGGCTTTAAGATCAATTCTATCAAATTTTTTATGTGGATATCTATTTTTTTTCTATCTATTTTTATCTTATTAAATGTCCAAACTTTTATTTATTTTGTTTAGGATTAAGTCTCCTACCTATTATTGTTACGACATGTTATACTAGCGTGATTATTGTTGTTAAGAAAACAATCACATTTCATATTTTTGTCTCCATTTATTATTATTATTTTTTTGTTATGATCAACAAAAAGAGAAAGGCAACAGGAGAAAAAGATAATTTATCGGCCCTGGCTGACTTTTATTTCAGAAGATTTAAAAAACTTATATATATGTATATATATAATATGTATAAAGCCTTTATTTGTTTCTCTACATTTTTAGCTTTCTGGGTACTATTTTATTTAAAGTCCTTGGTTGATGATTTTTGAGCCTTTTTTTCAAGTGGGTATGCCAGACATTTTTTATTTCATTGTCTGTTCTGCCCGGGAGTCTAGCTGCAATTGCAGACCATCTGAAAATAGGACAAAGAATTGTACATAAGATATTTGCACGAGCTCTGCAACTGTTCTTTGTTTATTTACTAGATGACAACCAAAAAGCTCGAGCCACAAGTTTTGATTATTAAGACACAAAATCCTAAGAAGATAGGAGCCATTCATATATTATCGTATACCATACACAGTTTGGATTTATTTAAAGTCCTTGGTAGTATAGCATGTAGCTTTTTTGTTTGATCAGTTTTAGTATTGTTTAAGTGACTTATGTAAAAAAGATAAACAAATATATTTTTCCATTTTCAGTAGTTTCTTACAAGCTATCATCCGATCAAATCCTGCTATCTCAAGCAATTTGAATCAGTTCAATAAATAACTTAATAAATTGTACTACTACCAACACCACAACAATTTGAGTCATTTCAGGGAAAATAAAAGCTATGGGGAAACAATGATCAGGAAGTGAGTAGACCTTCAGGAAAACATACTGAAGTCCTTGATATAATTAAGACACGTGCCCCCGTTAGATTATATTAAATTACTATGCTATAATTAATTATATTTCTAGTGCTTACCTTATTATATATATAACTGCTTGTGTTTGTGATCTGTTGGTTGGGGCTTTAAATAACTAGCTTCCTATCTCATCCTACTGTTTGTAAATTGATGGCAGGATATGTCAGTTGCTTGTATTTTTGATGATGATGTCGATGATTGCAGTCATGGGAGTAATACGGAGACATATAAGAGACTGCTATAGTGTTATCTTATCATTTGCCATTATCTTGGATCCTCGTTACAAACTCCAGTTTGTAGAATATTGTTTTTTTGTGTTGGATCCTCAATCACGAGATGAAAAGGTTCTTAGTATTAAACAAAAGTTGTTTCGTTTGTTCGAAGAATACTCTAAGACCAACACTGGTATTATTGCTGCACCAATGGAGAGTACTTTTAATGGTGATGATGGACAAACTAGAGACCTCATGGATGTGAGTAAAATTGATTCATATGTTTTTGTATTTTGCTTCAATTTATATAACCTAAACATTCAATATTTATGATATTTGCAGGGTTTTTGATGTGTACCAATCTCAACAAGAGGCAAGTGGTAACAAATTTGAATTGGAGTTATATCTTGAGGAGTGACTAGTCGATCGTAAGCAACAACCAGATTTGAATGTTTTGACTTATTGGAAGGAGAGTAGAATTAGATATCCTGAACTTTCACTTATGGCTCGAGATATCTTAAGTATTCCTATTACCACTGTAGCATCCGAGTCTGCTTTTAGTCATGGTGGGAGAATTCTTGGAAAATTTCGAACTTCTATGTTGCCGGATAATGTGGAGGCACTACTGTGTTCTCAAGATTGGTTGTATAATAGTGAAGGTAAATTAGATATTTAGTTGCATTGACTGTTAATTTTCAGTAGCTTAGGATCTCTTTAATTATTTTCTTCATTGGTTGATTAAATCTGCTAAATTTTAGAGAGTCCTGATAAAGATTTTGAAGTTGAACAAGAAGACGAGGAGCAAGATCTTGGAATTGATATTAGTAGATTAATTGCTAAACAAGATGCGTCTTCAAATGTTGATGCTTAGTAAGTATGTCATGTGAACTCGATATTTTAGAATACTTGTTATTGTTTTCTACAGTTATTTTAGTTAGAGCTGTGATTTGTGCTCCTGGTGTATAATGGGTATGGTCATGGAATGTCATGATTTTTCAAGTTTCACTTTTGTTGTCTTAGAATACTTCTTTGTCTTGCCACCAGGTTTGGGTATTATCACTAGTGATTCACTACAAAAGCTGATTCAGAGTGCATGTCTTTTTCCAAGCAATATGTCAGCTTTATTGGCATTTTTTACCTCTGTGATGTTGATTCTTTGACCTGCCAAAAGCATTATTAGTGAAAAATGATACAATGATCTAAGATTGGTATTAGCAACTAATTTCACTTTCATAATAGCATCATCTTTGGCTCCATTATGAACTGCTGACTGCGAAGTCTTAACATTGTGCTACCCTCTGTGGAGTACCTAGTTGATTTGGAAGATTGATTTAGGATAATTTGTTGTTTTCACTTGTACGCATTTGAAGTGTTCTCAAGTGGATATCTGCATATGATTGTTGTGCTTTCTAGTTACACGGAAAGTGGTAACATGAGTTCCATGTGTTTATTCTTCTGTTGCTTCTACTTTTTTGTTGGTTGCTAATACTTCCCATCTTATTTTTGCTGCAGATGTTCCAGTATATGTCCATTTATTATATCATTGGGTTTGAATGCTGCCCAAGTTCCATAAAGCAAATTAATTTCAGCTTTGAATTCTAGCATTTTTGGGGTGTTCAGTAGTTGTTTATCTTTCCTCAATGAGTTGTTGATGTGAGGACTCGCAAATTTCTTATATTTTTCTCTCAAAAATTCCCTTTTATTTGGAAATTATTATTGATTAAAGCCCTACCACCCAATCATTCCACAAGAAGTGCAAATAAACCTAGAAAGTAGGGTTTCACTTTTGGTTTCAAGATTGGAGCAAAATTAGAGTTTTCGCGATTCTCCACCGGATAAATTTTCGGTACGGAGCAAGGATCAAATTTGGTGATTAAAAGTGACTTTTAAGTGAAAAATAATATGTGATTAGGGGCAATGGTATAAGGTTAGTGAATAGGAAGTAAAAAATCCTAGTACGTGCGTTTTTAAGAAAAACGGCGCGAACCGACGGGTACCGCGCACTACCGTTTGAACGCACCACTTGACCACCACTTTCTTACCATACAAGCTCATTAAAATTTGAGCAAAATATCTCCTAATTTCCAGCTAAGCTTGACCGAAATTAAGGGCTGAAAATACAAGAGAGAAAAAGAAAATTTTACTTGGTAAGAATTGTGACAAGTGTCACACCATTAGGGGCCATTGACCAAGACAATTGTCCAACCTTCTTATTCCCCAAATTGCTCCATACTCCTTCATTTTTCTGCTGAAGAGCCGAGAGAGAGAGAGGGAAAGAACAAGAGAAAAACTTCTTCATTTCTTCTTGAATCTAGCAACCAAGGGAGGAAACAAAGAAACTAAACCGATTAAAGGCACCCTTGAGTGTTTATTTAGTGAGCTATTGGTGAAATTTTGAAAGGGAAAGCTAGGGTTGCTCTTGGTAGACACTAAGCAAGGTAAGGATGATGATTTTCCCAAATTTTACTCTTAATTTTGTTTAAATTAGCTTAGCTTCTCAATATTGTGATGAATGACGGTTATTATCATGTTTTGGGTAGTTTTCCCTTTTGTTACATGAATTAGGGTTTGATGGCTTGCTGCCTATACTTGATGTATGATTGATATATGTTGTATCCAAGGTTATATAGGGGGTTTTGGTAGCAAGTGTAGCAAGAAATTAAGAAAACTATCATTGAAACCAAAAGATTTCAGATTTCTGGAAATTTTCACCCTATTCTGCCCATTTTTGTTGTACCATGTTAGAGGACGAATTGGGCTTGGAATAAAACATGAAACTTGTAGAGAATGGTATTTTATAGGTTCCTACAAAATTTCAGCTCAATCAGAGCTAGGTATCTTGTGAAAAGACAAAAATACCCTCACTATTTTAAGGTTTTTCCCAGTAGTCCGTTTGGTCAGTTTATCCAGTTTATCACGTTTATTCACTAGGATCCGTACTGATTTAGCCTTTTGAAAAAACATGAAAGTTTTAGGATTCTGACTTAGATTTTAAACCCTCCAAGAACACCTTAATCGGACCTTGGTAACCTGAGATATGACCATTCCAGTGTAGTGCGGTTAATTAGCCGACTAGTTGGATTTTGGTTCTGTAAATTGAGGATTTGACCAGGTTTCATTGGAAACTAGACTAAGTGATCTTCATAAAAGTTGTAGCCCTGTGTCTTAGCTTCGAAACGGTATAAGTTACGCCTCAATCTAATAAGCGTAGCCTCGGATGTGTTATTTCCGCAACCATGCGTCAAATCTGTCTTTTGCTAGGTTACATTTCCGCACTTGTTATCACTTTGATTTCTGTTCTTATGTTGTTATGAGCCTATGGAATGGCTATTTACCTGAATCTATGATATGTATGACTTTGGGACTGGCTGAGGAAACATAATGAAGCCAAAATGGCTGGAAAATTAGGTAAACACAAAGGGCGTGCTGCCCAAATTTTCGCTCGAGGGCTAGGTTTCTATTTGAACTTGTATACTTTTGTTTGGCCAATACCATGACCGGCTTTCCATTTTAAAACATGATACCTCTTTAGGTTAACACTTCAAATACTAATTACTCCTTCCCAAAATATAGAAGTATGAGTTAGGGTTATCGGCCACAAGTGAATTACTTTCAAGTACGGTTTTAAGAGTCCTCCTTTTCCATATGATTTTCATCAAAACCCTTGTTATATAACCTCTACTTGAATATATAGTGACTTTTAGTCATACAAACGATTCTTTACGATTCCGAAAGAATATTTTCTTAGCCTATCTATTTGTCTTTTGATTTGTCGTTAGTCAAATGTTTTCCGTTGGAATTCTATAAGCCTTTTGAGCTTGGTTTTGTGATTGATTTTGAAACCCTAGTTATTTTCATCCTTGGGTCCAAACAACCCTCTTCTTACTTGAAAGTCATCTTTACACGTTTTACTCCTAATTAGCCGGGTTTCTTTGTTTCCCTTAAATGTTTTGCTCGATAAACTGTAATATGTTCTCTTGTTCAATCTTAGGTTTCATTGGTGACTAAGGGTAATATTCGGAAGGATATTTTGCACGTTATTTTGCATAACTAGGTGAGTGTTCCTTGTTTGCTATATTTTCTTGACTTATTGGCTTGTTATTATTGATTGATAATGTGTTAAGTGCTTTCAATGCTTGTTAAAACGAGTTTTCTAGGCGAGTGTGTACTTTATCGCACTCGACCTAAATAAATGTGAAATTTTCAATGACTAAGGATTAAATGCTAGTTGTGCATGAATGTAAGCCGTTTGGCTGAATTGGGCCCTGCCCTTCGTTACCGATCGATTCGAGCCAGAAGCGGACTCGGTCGGGCGATATGGTGACCCTGGGTGAATTTGGTATACTCGAGTATTACCTTGTAGTCCGGCTACGTCCGGATGGGTGGAGTCCGGACAACGTCCGGATGGGTGGAGTCCGGTCAACGTCCGGAAGGGGATGAATGAACGAACGAAGGCACGCGGGTTTACTTCTCAAAAAGGAAATTTTCAAATAATTGGAGGAATAAGGGGAAATGACAGGGGAACGAACGAACGAACGAATAGCTCCATGTGAGCCCGTATCCTTTTAATGAATGTTACTATCGCTTTCCATTGTAAATGTTTCTTGAATTATTGATACTCCATATTTAATGTATTGAATTGATTGTTTGATTATCTGTTCGGAACCTCACTGAGCTTTTAGCTCACCCCTTTAGTTTTGTTTTCCTTAACAGGGGACGGCGAGCAGAATGAGAGCATAGACTAGTCAGTCTAGTTCTTTTGTTTCTTTTGTTTTTCTTTGTAATGGTTCTCGCCCTAGTGCTTGGCACGGGCTGGACGTATGAAGGATTGAGAACCTTTATATATTCGATCTTTATACTCTCTTTTGGGATGGCAATGTATATAAGTTCCGCTTTATGTTTGGATCGCTGCCCTATTTATTCTTGTGATTTATTCCGATTTTAATTGAGGACTGTAGTGAACGACTGAGTCCCGGCGAGAGCTGGGCAGGCGACCCGCCGAACCCTGGGGTACGCCTTAGGGGGAGGTGGGGCCGTCACAGTTGAAGGATTAGAATGTGCTTTATTAGTGACTAGTGGATGGTTGTGTTGTCATTGGACCTGTTCTAATGTTGCGTTAATTTTTTGAAGAATTTTCAAATGAATTGGATAGTGATATTTGAACTAATTGGTTGAGAATTGTATCTCTCTTATCAAATTTCAGTTTAATTAAGGCGTGATTGGATCTTGTTTAATACTGGTATACCATTTTTTTAATGTATGAAAATGTGTTTATGTGTGTGAAAAAATTTTTTGTATCCAAAAATATATTTGAGAAAATTTATGTATCAAAATCTATTAATTAATATATTTGGTCATATTTGGGTCTTGGGTTTGAGATAACCCAATATGACCCAACCCAAAATTAACCTAATTTAAAGTTGGGCGGGTTGGGTATAACCCATTTAAGTAAAAATCCAATATCAACCCGCCCAATTGCCAGGTATAATATATATATATATATATATATATATATATAGAGGAGAGAGAGAGAGAGAGAGAGAGAGAGAGAGAGAGACAAAAAATGATAGTAGCTGGTTGCATTGAAGTCAACCTTGAAGTTTATTTTCTTTCCATTTTTTCTTCTTGTTCCCTTTTGGGGAGTATAATAGTCTTGCGTGGAAAACGATATACAAGACTGTTCTATTTTTTTTCTGTTTTTTTGTCTAACTTTGGGAATGTACATCTCACTAAATCATGGAGCAGTATGACGTTTTCTTTCTTTTTTTCTTCTTTTAAATAGTCAAAACATGGGATAGAAAAAATGATGCGAAGCTGGTAGAAGGAATGGTTTCACATGCTTTTTCCAAAAATAACAAAGGAGCAATTCACGAAAACAAAATTACAACAAAATTGCAGTTAAGTCAGGACTGCTAATAGTTGTAGCCATGCTTTGGCTCAATTTGCAGTTAAGTCAGCTAGGATAATTGAATGGGAGGGATCATCCCCATCTTGGTTATCAGAACTAGCTAGGAAGGATATGGGGGTAGTTACCCGGTTTTGTAATTAACTCTTGTAATTTCAAGTGTTAATATATATAAAATTGGTATCATTTTTTTTTTAAAAAAAAAAACAAAACAAAATTACAACAAAAGACAGAAAACGAAAAAAAGAAAAAGAAAAACAAAGTGCTTCTCCGATGCCAATGTTGGCCCCGGTCCTCCACTGAAGGGAAGTCCATCGCTGATCTTCAAGCCGGCGCCGATCTTCGGACTCCCTCTGAAGTCGTGGCCGTGCAGCTTCCGTTTGCTCTCTCTTTTGCCTGCTCCATTTTGTCCAAAAACTTCCCAGCAACTTGTTCTACATCAGAAAACTGATGTGAGAAGATATACACATCTGAAAATATATTTATGAAATTTATCGCCTTTTTTTTTATTACTAGGCAAAGGGTAAGATTTAAGAACCTAAAAGAGAGAAATTACACATTAATCAATAGGAGTTAGGCAAGCATTAGTCATGGCTGCCCAATTTTTTTCAAAAGACTTGTTGGAGATGGGCCTCGTGCTTCGCCTGAGGTTGCCCGGGCAAAGATGTCGACTGGCGGTGCACATATATGGGAAATAAAAATTTTAAAAACAGAAGAGCAAAAACGGAAATTTAAGGAAACAATCAGCAATACAGAAAGAAGAGAAGTAACCATTTACATAGATGAATGTATTGTGCTATCAATTTGATTTCATTAGTAAGAAGAGTATTCTAAATAAATATGGGTCTGTTTAACAGGTCGCTCATAGGGCATTCATTAAGATATATTTAAGGTGTCATATTTTGAAAATATAAAATTAATTAGAAAAAATATATAAATACAAGAGAGAATAGGTAAAATTAAATAGAAAAAAAATATAGAAATGCAAATAAGGGTTATAATTGTTAGTATGTGCATATATATGGTAAGTTAGATAAATATTAAATATATTAACGAGTAGCTATAGGCCACCATTAGAAAAATTTAATAAATATAACTATTGATCTGGCATCCATTGGTGTACTAAGTGTAGGAATCACAATGGGAGCCAAAGCTGAAACAGTAGGTAGATATAAGGTCTATCTTATTAAGTAAGGAAAAAGAACTCTGATTTGTTTAATAAACAGAAAAAATTTTGATGCGCTTGAATTAAGCAGAGTTCATAAAAGAACATAATCTATTAGCTAGTAAAAACGTGCCTGATGTCAATAATGAGGGTAAAAATTTTAGTTAAGTTTCATAAAGATAAGGTAATAATAGACGTTAAAATCATTACGAAACAGTAAGAAATGAAGGCAACCAAACCCTCATAACAAGAATTGAAGTAAGTAAAAAGACTAATAATATCTGTAACCAACAGTTGCAGGGTAAGTTTTCAATAAAAGTATTCATGTAAGTAATATCAATGGTCTAACTGTATTCACAAGTGTGTTAACGAATAAAGTAATTAAAATTGTAAAATATGAACATCATTTATTGGCTATACATCTACATGCTACCAATAACAAGAAGCCAATTTTCCTAAGTCCAGCAGTGGAATGCAAAAAGACCTGAAAACCACACCAGTTTATCCAATCCATTTCACCGTTAGTAAGGACATAAAAGGAACACAGGGGCCTCATTGTTAAACAACACTTGAAAGTCAGGACATTATGGTCAAACAAAGAAACAAGCAAACCGTTCCCAGCCTAATAGTCCGAAAAACAACCACTGACCAATACTAAGATCCCTTTCAAATTAACCATAACGCTCACCTAGTTATGGTGACCACAAGGGGCCATGAATTACTCTGTTCACAAACTCAACTTCCCCCTTTTTTTTTTTAGCGATTAGTGATATACAACTCAAACTCCAAAACTCTGATCGCAAAAGATATATTTAAACTGTGGATATGTTTGTAAATACTATGTTTACATTATAATATTAGATGTATTAGATCAACTTTTTAGTCTTTTTGAGATTAAACACACAAAATCAATATGTTCATTATGGATAAAAAAATTGTGGATACTCATGATTAAGAGAGTTCCATCTTTTTATAATACTATTGAAGATCAAATTTGCCAATTATTTTCTGTAGATATCTATCTTTCTATCTATTCTTATCTAATTCTCTAACCATAAATGTTACAACTTCTTTTAGTAGTTTGATCATTTTTGTTAAGGAATTACCACACTTCATCAGTTTATGGCCATTTATTTTTAGAATGGGGGCTGCCTGATAGACAACTAAAAAAAACAGAAAAGACTGCAAAACCACATTGAAAATGAAACTCTTCTTGTTTATTGTGTTGTTTATTTTGTTAAAGAAACGAAGAGAAAATTTTGCTTTATCAAGAGGAAAAATAAGGGAAGAAGAGACAACTTAGCAGCCATGGAACCTTAAAAAAATAGGAGAAAAATTTATCTCCAAACCCATTATTAATGTGAAATAGAAACCAAAAGATTTCAAATGAATAAACGATCAAAGAAAAATATAGCCTAAAAGAAAGGCCATAATATAATAAAAAAAAAAGAAAAGGGAAAAACCCGTAAAACATGCGAAAATAATAGAATGGCCCATGGCAAGTTCAACAGCAGAAAGCTGAAGTGAGCCCAATAAAGCAAATCCTACAGCCGGTTCTTACGCCGAACGATCAGAGTTTCGCTAATAAAAATCAATCACGAATAAGACCGCTTCAATATTACATCTCCTTCGTCAACACGTAACACAGTTTGGAGAATTGCGGAATATTCAACCCTTTACGTTCAAAGTTTCAAACATGACTCCAAACCGCTCTTACTCTCCCTGCTATAAATACCCCAACAATCTCCCCACTTCTGCATCCATTGCAAGCATAACCAAGAATCAACAACCAAATCACCTATATTTTGAGCTGGTAAATTTGTTCTTTTTTCGCGGGTTTTAGTCGATTTTCGGGTTCAAGATGGATTGCAGAAAAGCAGCGATTCTTGTATTGGTTTTTGTCATTTTTGTTGCCATCATGGGCCAAGTTCATGTGGAGGCAGCGAGGTTGTTGACAGAGGAAGACTTCGCAGGTGCCAATCACTTGGATAAATTTCCTTCGGTCTATGCAAAAGCAAGAGACACGATGTCGCATTGGCTTGAAAGGTTGGCTTCTGGACCTAGCCCTAGAGGACCTGGTCATTAAGCTTAAAAGTATGGCCAGCAAGTATTTAGGGAGCGGTTCGGCCATGCAAGGACACTGACAACCAACACTACTACACTAGTATATTTTGGTAGTATTTACTATCTAGAGAGGGTCTAAGACTTTTTTTTTTTTTTTTGGTTATTTCATTCATTCTTTCTTGATGTCTTGTTAAACTATGAAATCTTAATGCATAGATGTATATTTCTGACTTTTGCCCTTGAAGTGGCAGTTATAAGGATAGATTTTTTTTTTTCTTAATGCTTTCCTTCATTTCTTTTGCCCTTGATCAATGGTTCAAGCTTTCTACAATAGCAAGTCCATGGATAACTCAGGTGTTCCAGTTCATCATACGCAAAAAACATGAAAAAATTTTTCTGCACATTTCATGAGGCCTTCCTTCGTTTGCAGATACTTCAATCAACAAATTAGAAAATTTTCTGATGATGGATCATGAGTTGGTTGCATGAGACAGTGTAGTGCAGCTTTTATAGAAGTATTCCTCACAAAGCATGGATTATCATTTTCTAAAAGATACTATCACTGATTATCATATCCTAAAACATACTATCGTGGTGAAAACTTCCGTCTACTCCATAAAGTTGTATTCTTTTAAGGGTTCTTTGTCTATAATAAGTACTTTTAGGACACTGGTGAAGTGGGATGAAATATTTATTATGATGGCTCTACGATCCATTCTATCAACATTTTTATGTGGATATCTATTTTTTTCTATCTATTCTTATCTTATTAAATGTCCAAACATTTATTTAGGTTTAAGTCTCCTACCTATTATTGTTACGACATGTTATAGTAGCTTGATTATTGTTGTTAAGAAACAATTACATTTCATATTTTTGTCTCCATTTATTATATATGTTATTATTATTTTTGTTATGATCAACAAAAAGAGAAAGGCAAAAGGAGAAAAAGATAATTTATCGGCCCTGGCTGACTTTTATTTCAGAAGATGTAAAAAACTTATATATATATATATATATATATATATATAGAGAGAGAGAGAGAGAGAGAGAGAGAGAGAGAGAGAAAACAAAAGCCACAAAAAATGATAGTAGCTGGTTGCGTTGAAGTCAACCTTGAAGTTTATTTTCTTTCCATTTTTTCTTTTTGTTCCCTTTTGGGAAGTATAATAGTCTTGCGTGGAAAATGATACACAAGACTGTTCTTTTTTTTTTTTCTTCCTAACTTTGCTCACTAAATCATAGAGCAATATGACGTTTTATTTTTTTTTCTTCTTTTAAATAGTCAAAGCATGGGATAGAAAAAATGATGCGGAAGTCCGATGAATGGTTTCACGAGCTTTTTCCAAAAATAACAAAGGAGCGATTCAAGATAACAAAATTACAACAAAGACAGAAAATGTAAAAAAAAGAAAAACAAAGTGCTACTCCGATGAAGTCCGATGCCAATGTTGGCGTCGGAAGGGAAGTCCGGCGGAGATCTTCGGACTTCCTCTGAAGTTGTGGCAGTGCAGCTTCCGTTTGCTCTCTCTTTTGCCTGCTCCATTTTGTCCAAAACCTTCCCAGCAACTTGTTCTACATCAAAAAACTGTAGTGGGATAACCTTGAGAAGATATGCACACCTAAAAATATATTTATGAAGTTTATCGCCTTTGTTTAGTAGGGAAATGATAAGATTTAAAAAGCATAAAGAGAGAAATTACATATTAATCGATAGGAGTTAGGCAAGCATTATTCGAACTTGTCGATATTTGTTTTTCATCTTCACTAGGAATTAAGTAGTCTAATTCAGGTTCTTGTTATACACACAGATGGTAAAAAATAGACAGAACTAAGGGGCGAGAGAGTCATCGCTGCCCAAGTTTTTCAAAAGACTAGTTGGAGATGGGCCTCGTGCTTGGCCTGAGGTTGCCCACGCAAAGATGTCGTCTGGCTGTCTATGTTTTCAGACTCGGACCGGATATCGACTCGGTCAAAGTTAGAGGTCAGGGGTCAATGGATTAGATTAGATTTAATCAGAGGTTGAATCGGATGATGTCATAAATAAAAATATTTAAAAATTAAAATATTATATGTAAAATACCTAAGAGCATATTAATATTAATAAAAGTATATTCATATATATTTGATATTTCAAATGTATTTAACAAGAAAATATAAAAAAATTAGAATGATCAAGTAGCAATTTTTATTATTCAATGAACATTAACAAGTTTAAAATTAAAATTATAGATTTGATTGAAAAATAGCATCAAACTTTAGGACAATATTTTTAAAGTATAAAATATTTGAGATATATTAATAATTTGAAATAACCTAGGTGTAGCCTTTTGCCCTTTGCCCCTTGCCCGGTTTTACCCATTCTTTTGGTTTTTCCGGTCAAACCTGACGATTTTAACCTTATTTGACCGAGTTTTTATCAATCCGATTTTTTAAGTTAACTCTGATTTTCGATTTAATTGGTCAGATCGATCGGTTCGATCCGAGTTTGAAAACATGGCTGGCGGTGCACGTATATGGGAAATAAAAAATTTCAAAACAGAAGAGTAATAACGGAAATTTAAGGAAACAATCAGCAATATAGAAAAGAAGAGAAGTAACCATTTACATAGATGAATGGATTGTGCTGTCAGTCTGATTTCATTAGTAAAAAGAGTATTCTAAATAAATGGGTTTGTCTAAGGGTTGCTTATAGGCCATTCAATTCATTAAGATATATTTCAGGTATCATTTTTGAAAGTGTAAAATTAATTAGAAAAAAATAAATAAATACAAGAGAGGGTAGGTAAGATTAAATAGGAAAAATATAAAAATGCAAAAGAAAGTAATAATTGTTAGTATATGCATATACATGATAAGTTAGATAAATGTTAGGTGTATTAATAAGTGCCCTGTGGACACACATTAAAAAAATCCAATAAAAATAACTATTGATCTGGGGCATCCATTGGTGTACTAAGTGTAGGAATCACAATGGGAGCCAAAGTTGAAACAGTAGGTAGATATAAGGTGTATCTTATTAAGCAAGGAAAAAGAACTCTGATCTGTTTAACAAACAGAAAAAATTTTGATGCACTTGAATTAAGTAGAGTTCATAAAAGGACATATTCTATTAGCTAGTAAAAAACGTGCCTTATGTCAATAATGAGGATAAAAATTTTAGTTAAGTTTCATAAAGATAAGGTAATAAAAGACGTTAAAATCATTACGAAACAGTAAGAAATGAAGGCAACCAAACTCTCATAACATGAATTGAAATAACTAAAAAGACTAATAATATCTGTTACCAACAGTTGCAGGGTAAGTTTTCATTAAAACTAGGGTTAAAAACAAAAAAGCCTCATGTGCTAAACCTAATATACAAATAAGCCCCCTGTGGTTTCAAAATATACAACGCGATACCTCATACTTTGGACTAACTTGTAACCTTGACGGAAATCGGTAAAATTAACGGGAATTAATGAAAGGACCAAAATACCCTTGTATAAATAACCAAAAGCATATTGAACACAGTCAAATTATTCTTTCTCCATTCTCTCTTCCTTCAGTCTAACAACTTTCTTGGCCAAAACTTTTGCAAAAGAACAAACATGCACCAGTTCACTCCTCATTCAAATTAAAAGCATTACAGTATATTAAAAGCATTACTGTTGGCCTGAGCCGCAGCAAAAGAGAATTCTCCACAAAAATGCTTCTCAAGATCTTTGTACCAAATCGAGGGGTCATCTTCCTCGCCTAACATAGTGATACTAGCATCTTCATTGTTAATATTGCGGTTGCTATTATCATCCCTGTTCACACGTACATATTGACTCAAAGGTCGCCAACAAGCTGACACTGTTTTCCCCAACGACGAAGACATGTTTCATTTCCCTATATCTTCTTGGCTCCTGGCTTTTTTCAAGACTGATGATTTTAAGCCACCAACCCCACTAATTCCCTGGTATCGTCGAAATTCAAGGAAAGCGCATATAAAATTTTGATCAAGAAACAAAAACCCAGTAAGAATTGTAGAGCTGAAATTAAGGACTGGAGCAGTTACTGCAGCAAAAGAAGAATTCAGGGGGGAAACAATATCACAAAAGAGAAAATTTAACAGAAGCCCACTAAAACCCAAATGGAAATATCGATAAAAAAACCGAAGCCCAGACAGGATTGATCAATGTGATGAGTAGAAGGCGTTAGAATTCAAGGCTGGAGCAGTTAATGCAGACAAAGAAAAAAATCAGGGACACAAATTCAAGAAAAGAATGAGTCTGGAGTCTTTTCGTATAAAAGTGGAGTGGAAAAGAATCAGAGAGTGACGAGCAAGAGAACCCAAATAGGGATTCTCATGAGTGCAGACGTAAAAAACTGGAAAGATACTGGAAAGGGGAGTATGAATGGATGTACGATTGCTGCTGGTTGTTTGGTTTTTTTGGGAGAAAAGGGAAAACAAAAGAAGATTTCTTTTTCTCTCAATCAAGTAGAAAATCGATTTCTGTACACAAGCATCGCTAGAGTTTTATTGGGAGCTAAGGGGTACAATAGGAATATTTGCTAAAAATTAAGTATAAAGAATTTGTATTTAGCTTTCAGTACATCAGTCCCGTTAATTTTACCAATTTCCGTCACGATTACAACTTAGTTCAAAACATGAGGTATCGCGTTGTATATTTTGAAACCATAGGGGAAACCATAGGGGGCTTATTTGTATATTAGGTTTAGCACAGGAGACTTTTTTGTTTTTAACCCTTAAAACTATTCATGTAAGTAATATCAATGGTCTAATTGTATTCACAAGTGTGTTAATGAATAAAGTGTTGTGAAACTAATAAAATAAACTATCAAAAGTAGGGATTGAAATAGTAGAGTGAGAAGCGAAGAGAGAGAGGAACTATAGTATTATTATCTTCACTGATCAAAATACTTCCAGATTACAAATGAAGTAGGATTCACCCCTATATATAGGTGATCCAAGATCAAAGATACATGAACCCTATTAAATACTAATACATGAATTTAATACTTCAAGTACATCCATAAATGGGTTTATCCAATGTACCAATGAATCTAGGGAGAATACATGTATCTATCTTCTTGAGAATATAAACGGACATCCACATTTTATATTCCTCCTTGAGAATATCAACGGACATCCACATCTTATAATTATTTCATAACACTCCCCCTTGGATGTCCATTACACAAAGAATATGTCTCGTTAAAACCTTATTAGAGAAAAATCTAGTGGGACAAAAATCCTAGTGAAGGAAAAAGAGTACACTATTCTTGTGTAATAATTTCTCCCCCTGATGCAAACATTATATGAGATCTTTTAGCCGACGCATTCCAATATTCTTCACCAGTTTCCCAAATGTAGCAGTCGGCAATGCCTTGATAAACAAATCTGTCAAATTATTATCCGATCGAATTTGTTGCACATCAATTTCACCATTCTTCTGCAAATCATGAGTAAAGAAGAATTTCGGTGAAATGTGTTTCGTCCTATCTCCTTTAATATATCCTCCTTTTAATTGAACTATACAAGCTGTATTATCTTTATATAAAATTGTTGGAGGATTTTTCTTCTCGGAGGATAACCCACAACTCTTTCGGATGTAGTGGGTCATTGATCTCAACCAAACGCATTCTCGACTGGCCTCATGAATTGCTATTATTTCAGCATGATTTGATGAAGTGGCAGTTAAGGATTGTTTTGTAGAACGTCAAGAAATGGTTGTACTGCCACAAATAAAGAGACAGCCAGTCTGAGATCGTGCTTTATGTGGGTCAGACAAATACCCAACATCAGCATATCCAAGCAACTCAGACTTAGATTTATTTGAATAAAACAAACCAAGATCAATTGTTTCTTGGAGATAGCGAAAAATGTGTTTAATACCATTTCAATGTTGTCTTGTAGGCGAGGAACTAAATCTTGCTAATAAATTTACAGCAAATGATATATCTGGCCTTGTACAATTAACAAGATACATAAGCGCACCAATTGCACTGAGATATGGTAGTTCAGGATCAAGTGTCTTTTCATGTTCCTCTCGTGGCCTAAAGGGATTCTTATTAGGATCTAGTGATCTGACGACCATTGGGGTACTTAATGTATGTGTTTTATGCATACAAAATTGCTTTAATACCTTCTGGATATAAGCAGTTTGGTGGACAAAAATTCCACCTTCTAAATGCTCAATTTGTAAACTAAGGCAGAATTTTGTCTTTCCAAAATCTTTGATTTCAAATTCTTTCTTCAAATATTTGACAGTCTTTTGGATCTCTTCAGGAGTTCCAACATATATAGAAATAATCACAAACTTTGATCCATTTTTCTTGATAAAAACATATGGACATATTGGGTCATTGGTATAACCTTCTTTAGTTAAGCATTCATTGAGGCGGTTATACCACATACGTCCAGATTGCTTGAGCCCATACAAAGACTTTTGTATTCTAATAGAATACACATCTCTAGGATTTGATTTACATGTCTCAGGCATGTTGAATCCTTCAGGGATTCTCATGTAAATATCATTTTCAAGATTTCCATACAAATAAGTAGTGACAACGTTCATGAGATGCATATCAAGTTTTTCATGCACTGCAATACTCACAATGTGAGGACTTGTAAAAATTCTTATTTCAAACCCCTATTTTTGGCTCATTTAATTATTTATTTGGATATTTGTCTCGAATAATATTTTCTAACCTTATTAGACCTAAATACATGGAATTATAGCCTCATTATATTTTTAAAGTGACTTGTTTCAAAAATTAATTTTTGGAAGCTCGTTTAATGAAAATAGTGAAAACGTATTTGGAAATTTTAACCGATTGAGAGTACCATGAGTTTGAAAAATTGGAGACTTATACAATGGTCCTAAAATAGGTAATTTTACGTTTAAGTACTCGAGTGATAGTTATTAGTACTATCGTTATAAGAAATTCTTGAAGGTTTCGCTTTATCGCGCTTAATTTGGAAATACGCGTTTTCACACACGCGCGATTTAATTGAGGGACTTTAGACCCTTATTTTGGGACAATTAAGAGTGAATAATATTTATATGAATATAAGGGTATTGGAGGTTTAGTGCACTAGTGAAACAAACTTAAGAGAAATCGAGCACAAAACGCGCGCGTGCGCGCACTATTCCTAGTTGACTTTGAAGCAACTTTTTGCCACAACTTATAAAGCTTCTCACGGAAGCTTACCTTCAGCTTTAGCCCTTCTTTTTCTGCTCCAAATAGCCGACTAAGAGGTAGAGTAAAACAGCCCCAATTTCTTCTCAATTTCTTCACTAAACCTTCATCATTTCACCTCAAATTTCAACCGCAGTTAGCTCAACACTTGGAGATTACATCTAGCTAAGAAAAGGAGCTGCTGTCCGTGGTTTTCTTGAGCACATTTGGACCGAAAATTCTGCCTTTGTTCATCACACAAGTAGGTAACGATCCGACCATCAAATTTTCGTTTATGGAAGTAGAATTACATGTATAAACTCTTGCATGCATGTGGGTAGTCTTGTTTATGATGGATTTTTGTTTGGTGGGCTCTATGAACTCCCACTTTTGATGGAAGGATTGATTTGATGACTGATGATGAAATTAATGGTGGTTTAGTGATTAAATTAGTAGATTAATGTTGTATAGTTGGTAGAAAATCAAAAGAGGTGCTTGGAGCAAAAGTGATCATTTTGCCCCTGCTTTGTTCGAGCACTTTGGTGCGTAATTTTGAGGTTCTAATGGCTTGTTTCTGTTGTTTACATGTTATATTGAGTGTGTAAAATGTTTCATTGAAAAATAACTTGATTTGGTCACCCAAATGTTGGAGTAACGAAAGCTTAGAAATCTGGAAACTATTCCTGTCACTGCCCAGGCAGTCATTTTGTTTCGGTTATATCTTTTTACTCCGATGTCGGAATCGAGTGCCGTTTGTGGTAATGGAAACTAGACATTCCCAACTTTCCAACGGTATAAAATTCACATTCTGGTTCCATCTGAGTGAGCCAAACCACTCATTTGAAAATTGCTGCCCTGTTTCATTGTTTCCTGGAAGGCAGCACATGAGCTGTAACTTGATGCTCACGAATGAGCTGGTTATGGCCAGATTTTGAAAATGATTTCTTCTGAGAAAATATAGCCTTATGATTCTATTTTCCAACGCCACAAACTAAGCTCAATTCTGAGTTGAATTGTGTGATTTTTGATCAAAATTCGAATCTGGTCTTGTGAAGGAATACCATGCATTTGGACAGATTTGAAACTAACAATGATTTGGGACTTGTTATCCGAAGCTTCTTAGTGTAAATCACCTATCAAATGTACCTTGGACATATTTTAGACATTACCTACTGGAATGGACCATGTTTGAGATATTTCTTGACCAAATGTTTGGAAACGGCAAAACGGAAGTTCAAAGGCAGCTTAGCCTTGGAATTTCTTGTGATTTCAACGGTTTCGTTAATCAACTTTCCATACATATTTTTCTATAAAAATTGGCAGAGGAATAGTCCTTATATGGTAGTATATTCATACCAAATTTGGTGCCGTTTCGAGTCTGTTTCAATACCTAACTAAAGTCCCAAAGTTTGGAACTTAAATCTGGAAAATTGGCTTAACAGTTTTGATTTTTCACCAACTTTGAACTATCATATCTTGGTGCTCAAAACTCCGATTGTTGACCCGCTTATTGTGTTCTAAACCATGTGTGCAACTCTAATTGAGTTCCAAATTTCAGAGGCTGGTTTGTATTGTGTGAATTTTACCGAATTTACAAACTTTGCTGAAGACCAACCTCGAAAACTGCCTTGGTGTCCAAAACAGTGACTTTGGGCCAAATTTTGAATACCTTCCATTTAGAATCATAGAAAAGTGTCTTCTAAGAACTTTTAGTACTTTCTAAGAGTTCTCCAACGGTACCAAGTTTTCCAATTTTGGACTTGTAAAGAGTGAGATACGATTTTTCAAAGATCTCATATCAAAACTGAAAATTTCTGAATCTTAAGGAAATGGAGTTTCTTTCGAATTCTCCTTATTCCTTCGATATTACTTGAACGTTTTATACTTAAGTTCAAAGATGAAAACTCGATTTCTTTTGTACCTTAAAACCCCACTTTTGAGCCTTAATTCGTGAGTAATTTAGGCTCATTTTAGTGAAATTTCTTAGGATTGTACAAGTGTGCAATCTTCTCGATAATTGGGATTTATAAGTGATTGTTCACTATTAATTTCTCAGGCATACAAGAGAAACTTCAAGAGGATCCCACGGTAGACGCTTGAACTTCGAGTGCCGTTTCTTCTTGTTTACTTGGTGAGTGTCAAGTGTGTGTTACTTGAACTCTTGTGAACTCGATACATGATTACTTGTTATTGATACTTGAGATTTTGGAAAATGGAGTCGAGTGTATACTTTATCGCACTCATTCTCATTCGAAATGATTTAACTCGTGCTCAAATTGCTTGAATATATCGATTGCTTGAATACATCGATTGCTTGTATATATCAATGCTTGATACATGATTTGGTATGCTATGGCTGCATACGTCGTTGGAGTGAATCTCCTCGACACACAAATGCACATAGGGACGCCCACATCTCATTGGCCGACCTTGGACTCTAGCCGGCATGGGTTTGGTCGGGAACCTTGGCGAGCCATGAGACATATAAGTTTGACCTAATGAGAGGTCTTGCTTGGCATACTTGAGTAGTATCGCCACCAACAAATGACAGGCGGGCCCGATACAGGGTTATGTAAGGTGAAAGGGGACCGGTTAAGTGGAGTTCTACGGACTAAACCTACCTGATTGACGGAGTGTCAATTCGTGGAGGTTATTGCTCGTGCAAGTGGAATATAGCTCCTGAGAGCTCCAGTATCCTTGAATTGTTTTTGTTTACTTTTCCAATGAATTATTAATTATTGAAATATTATTGCTCGACTTGTAAATTGGTTTGTTACTTGAACAATGTGCTTGCATGTGTGTTCTTGGCCTCACAAGCGTTTTGCTCACCCTGTAGATTTGTTTTCTTTAACAGGATTGGACATGGAGTGAACTTGGAGAAACCCCTTTTGATGTACTTTTGGTTTAGGGTTTCTAATGTAATTTGGGCTAGACCTCTTATTGGTTGTACTTTTGAGAATCTAAAGTATGATTTGGGTATTTGATGTACCTGGATGTTGTATATTTTGAGTATTGATGTAACTTTTGGGAACTTGATGAAAGGGTTGGATAATCGTTATATATATTGTTAAGTTTGGAAGTTTTCCGCACTTTCTTACTTATCTAGTGTTGTTGAATAGTATTGCATTAAGTTTGAACGAAAATTGCTTGAGTCCTGGCGAGAGCTGGGCAGGCGATCCCCGGATACCCTTTGGTTCGCCTTAGGGAGAAGTGGGGGCGTCACACACAAGATACCTAAATGTGATCGTATCCACTACTGGTGAATACATTTCATCATAATCAAATCCAGGTCTTTGTGAAAAATCCAGGGGTACAAGTCTTGCTTTATATCTCACAATTTCATTCTTTTCATTTCTTTTCCTCACAAAAATCCATTTGTATCCAACTGACTGTACATCTTCAGGTGTTTGGACTATAGATCCAAAAACTTTCCTTTTAGCTAGTGAATCTAATTCAGATTGTATCGCATCATTCCATTTTGACCAATCATTTCTATGCTGACATTCATCAATCGATCTAGGCTCATGATTCTCATCAACTTCTTTAATATCAAGTGTTACATTTCATTAGGCTCCAATTAAATTTTCTATAATTTCATTCTCTTCAGGAGTTGGCTCTTCGGGAGCTGGCTCTTCAGGAGCAACCTCTTCAGGAGGTTAAATTTTGTCATGACATTTATTTAATCTCCGAAGACATTTGAAATCAATTTATACCTTATATAGATAGGCCGGCCTTTATTTGTAGCACTTGTGCATGTCCTTCAGGGACATTAATTTTAACAAGAGTATTTCCTGCAGGAATAGTTGATTTAATGACTCTTCTGGGTCGATAAATATAACTTTCTTCAAATGAAGAATTTCTTGAATTTCTAGTTCACATTATTTTGTATGAGAATCAAGGAAATCCAATTTTTCAAATGATTTCCTTTCGGTTGATCTTTTCCTCCCCCTAGTGTCGGGATAGATCACTCATCAATATTTTACGATATTTAATCGTAAAAGGTGATGCATACCCGACATATATTTCTTTTGGAGCCATGCATAATATAAAGGGGATATGTATAAATACTTGTCGACATTCAAATATTCTCACCTTTGCCAAATCATATATTCATTGGGATCAGTAAACTTCTGGTTTACTGCTGGTGATGATTATAAATCAAATGAGAATAAAGACAAACTATATCGATAACCATTTCACTCTCGAATAATTATTATTATATAATCAACCTTTATCTCACTTGATCTTTATTATTATCTCATTCAGTGTCTCAATTTGATATTCATTTCGACGGATATCTCTAAAACTTAATAAATTTCTTCGAGACTTGGGAGAAAGTAGTGCATTATTTATGATAATTTTTTTTAGTTCCTTCAGGGAGAAATAGAATGACTCTTCCGGAACCTTCAATCAATTTTGCACTACCACTGATGGTATTAACATCTCTCCCATCTCCAAAGAAGAAAAATATCTTTTATTTTTCAATATAGTGTGCGTAGAAGCACTATCAATGAGGCAAATATTATTATCACCATTATATAGTTCCAAATGTTTGGCATCTATTTCTTCTTCAGGAAGAAAAATAAATAAACATTAATAAAAGATGTGAGAATAGATATATGCAAAGTAAATTGATAAAATATGCAAGACTAACAACATATCAAACATCTAGACAAATATTTAATATATGATCATTTTGCATCTTCAGGATGCTCAAAGAAATCAGCAACATCTAGATGTATCATGTCAGCATCATCATCATCATAAGCATCCTTTTGGTCGATAAAATTTGTCTCAACATTTTTGTCTTTCTTTTTCAAAGATATGCTTGATAAAGGTCAATAAGGTGGTCAGTTGTATGACAGGAACGGGACCAATGACCTTCCATGCCACACCGATAGCATTTTTCTGATCATTGTTATTATCCCACTTCTGGGGGATATTTTATTGCTTGCCACGATTATTGTCATAAGGTACAAATCTATCAGGTCCGCGTCAACGGCCATGACTATGTCCTCGGCCTTCTCGACCACATCTACGGCTACATCCGTGACCACGACCAGAATTTTGAGGTTGAGTCATATTCGCTTCAGGGAATGGACTGTCACCAGTTGGTCGGGACTCATGATTTTTTAACAATAATTCATTGTTTTGTTCAGCCAAGAGGAGACATGCAATAAGTTCAGAATACTTCTTAAATCCTTTATCTCTATATTGCTGTTACAGGAGCATATAAGAGACATGAAAAGTAGAGAATGTTTTCTATAACATGTCTTCATTTGTAATTTTTTTCACCACATAATGTTAATTGAGAAGTAATTCTGAACATGACTGAAATATATTCAATGACAGATTTAAAATGTTGTAGCCGTAAGTGAAGCCAATCATATCGGATCTTTGGAAGAACGACCAACTTTAGGTGATCGAATCTTTATCATTTAAGTATTTCAAAGGACAAGTGGATTCTCAAGCATAATTAATATACTATAATAGCGTCTCCAAAACTCATTGCATCAGGGTGTAAGAATCTATAGCAAATTATTCTCATGATAATAAAGATAAGTAAGAAGAATTGAAAGAAGAAATATTACCTCAAAGATGGCAAATAGTATATGTTTGTGTTTAGTGGTTGTTCAACAGTAGGCACTTGTATTTTGCGATCATTCTAATGTTAGCCATAAGAAATTGAAATAAGTTTATGGGTAAGAAATTTACCTCAATAGTTCATCAAGGGTTTGCCCAAGAAAAAATTCAATAGTTGATTTGACACTAGTAAAATCCTGACAGAGTCTCGTGTTTCGCTTTAGCTCAAGGTAGAGGCTCCGTTTTCACCTTTTGCTCAGAAGTAGAGACTCCTGCTGATAACGTATTGTGAAACAAATAAAATAAACTACTAACATAGGGATTGGAATAGTAGAGTGAGAAGCGGAGAGAGAGAGAAGAACTATAGTATTATTCTATTCACTGATCAAAGTACTTCCAGGTTACAAATGAAGTAGGATTCACCCGTATATATAGGTGATCCAAGATCAAATATACATGAACCCTATTAAATACTAATATATGAATTTAGTACTTCAAGTACATCCATAAATGGGTTCATCCAATGTACCAATGAATCTAGGGAGAGTACATGTATCTATATTCTTGAGAATATAAACGGACATCCACATCTTATATTTCTCCTTGAGAATATCAACAGACATCCACATCCACATCTTATAATTATTTCATAATATAAAGCAATTAAAGTTGTAATAAATGAACATCATTTGTTGGGTAAACATCTACATGCAACCAATAACAAGAAGCCAATTTTCCTAAGTTCAGCAGTCAAGAAAAAAAATTCAAACTACCGTTTGTGATGGTGGAATGCAAAAAGACATGAAAACCACACCAGTTTGTCCAATCCATTTCATTGTTAGTAGGGACATGAAAGGAACAGAGGGGCCTCATTGTAAAACAACACTTGAAAATCTGGACATTATGGTCAAAACAAAGAAACAAGCAAACCGTTCTCAGTCCAATAGTCCAAAAAACAACCACTAACCAATACTAAAGTCTAAAACCCCTTCCAAATTGACCAAAACACTCGCCTACTTATGGTGTCCACAAGAGGCCATGAATTACTATTCACAAACTCAACTTCCCCATTTTTTTGTTAGGGATTAGTGATATACAGCCCAAACTCCAAAACTCTAATTGCAAAAGATTTTATAGCGTGAGGGATCAAAAAATAGGGACAGAGATATATTTAAACTGTGGATATGTTTGTGAGTACTATGTTTACATTAGAATATTAGATCAGCTTTTTAGTCTTTTTGAGGTTAAACACACAAAAGCAATACGTGCATTATGGATAAAAAATTGTGTATGTTCATGATTAGGAGAGTTCCATCTTTTTATAATACTATTGAAGATCAAATTTGCCAATTATTTTCTGTAGATATCTATTTTTCTATCTATTCTTATCTAATACTCTAACGATAAATGTTACAACTTCTTTTAGTAGTTTGATCATTTTTGTTAAGGAATTATCACACTTCCATGATTTTATGGCCATTTATTTTTAGAATGGGGGCTGCCTGATAGACAACTAAAGGAAAAACAGAAAAAGTCTTCAAAACCACAATGAAAATGAAACTCTTCTTGTTTACTATGTTGTTTATTTTGTTAAAGAAAGGAAGAGAAAATTTTTCTTTATCAAGAGGAAAAATAAGGGAAGAAAGACAACTTAGCAGCCATGGAACTTTAAAAAATAGGAGAAAAACTTAGCAGCCCTGGAACTGACTTTTATCTCCAAACCCATTATTAATGTGAAATAGAAACCAAAAGAATTCAAATGAATAAACGATCAAAGAAAAATATAGCCTAAAAGAAAGGCCATAATATAATAAAAAAAAGAAAATTGAAAAACCCTAAAACATGCGAAAATAATAGAATGGCCCATGGCAAGTTCAACAGCGGAAAGCTGAAGTGAGCCCAAATTTAGGGTTGCAAACAAGTCGAGCCGAATCGAGTTTTGGTCTAATCGATCCGAGTCTTGACTTAATTTTATTGAACTCGAACTGGAGCTCGAGCTCGACGAGTTGACAATTTAAAGCTCGAGTTCAAGCTCGACTTGATTCGAGCCGAGCTCGAGCTCGAAAAAAATAAAAAATAATTATTTTATTTTTAAAAAATAAATAAAATAATATTTTTTCTTAATAAATAATAAAATGTTAAGGATAAATATAATTTTACTATTAAAATAAAAATATATATACTTAAAATAAAAAATAAAATATATAATAATAATAATAAAATATATATATATATATATACTCGAACTCGCGAACCGACTCGCGAACTAACGAGTTTAATATTTTGAGTTTGAATTCGAGCTCGATTTCGACTCGAGCCAGCACGAGCGGATCGGTTCGTTTACAGCCCTAAACCCAATAAAGCAAATCCTACAGCCGGCTCTTAAGCCGAACGATCAGAGTTTCGCTAATAAAAATCAATCACAAATTACAAAAAAAAAAAAAAAAAAACAATCACGAGTAAGACCACTTCAATATTACATCTCCTTGGTCAACACGTAACACAGTTTGGAGAATTGCGGAATATTCAACCCTTTACGTTCAAAGTTTCAAACATGACTCCAAACCGCTCTTACTCTCCCTGCTATAAATACCCCAACAATCTCCCCACTTCTGCATCCATTGCAAGCATAACCAAGAATCAACAACCAAATCACCTATATTTTGAGCTGGTAAATTTGTTCTTTTTTCACGGGTTTTAGTCGATTTTCGGGTTCAAGATGGATTGCAGAAAAGCAGCAATTCTTGTACTGGTTTTTGTCATTTTTGTTGCCATCATGGGCCAAGTTCATGTGGAGGCAGCGAGGTTGTTGACAGAGGAAGACTTCGCAGGTGCCAATCACTTGGATAAATTTCCTTCGGTCTATGCAAAAGCAAGAGACACGATGTCGCATTGGCTTGAAAGGTTGGCTTCTGGACCTAGCCCTAGAGGACCTGGTCATTAAGCTTAAAAGTATGGCCAGCAAGTATTTAGGGAGCGGTTCGGCCATGCAAGGACACTGACAACCAACACTACTACACTAGTATATTTTGGTAGTATTTACTATCTAGAGAGGGTCTAAGACTCTGTTTTTTTTTTTGGTTATTTCATTCATTCTTTCTTTGATGTCTTGTTGCTCTATGAAATCTTAATGCATAGATGTATATTTCTGACTTTTGCCCTTGAAGTGGCAGTTATAATGTTAGAATTTTTTTTCCTTAATGCTTTCTTTCATTTCTTTTGCCCTTGATCAATGGTTCAAGCTTTCTATAATAACAAGAACATTGATAACTCAGGTGTTCCAGCTCATCGTATGTAAACAACATGACAAATTTTTGCTGTACAATCTCTGCGCCTTAGTTTTTGGTGCAGCAAAAGTAAATTGTTAAAAAATAATCTAATGATTGGCATCTTCACGAGCCCCTCCTTAATTGCAGACACTTCGATCCACAAATTAGAAATTTTTCTGATAGATCATGAGGTGGCTGCATGAGATAATTTAGTGCAGCTTTTATAGAAGTATTCCTCAAAAAAAAAAAAAAAGGACTATCATTTCCTATAAGATCCAATAACGATTATCATTTCCTATAACATACTATCTACTCCGTAAAGTTAGTATTCTTTTAAGGGGTTTTTGCCTAAAATAAATACCTTTAGAACACTGGTTGTAACGCTCGGAGCCCAAGGGCTACCCCAAGCAACTTTTGAGCTGAGATCGCATGATCAAAATGGTTTATCTAAATTATTCGGTAGCCCATGGATCGGAGGTTTTATCCCAATGTGGGACATTTTACTCTTCTCATCTTCAGAACTTTGCATCCTCATAAAATCCATTACAATCTAAATTGTCCACTTAATCGTAGGCAGATTCTAGAGGTGACTCGTGCGAGTTCTAAAGGTAACCCACAATCCAATATGACACTTAATCTCATAAGTTCTAGAGCTAGTCTCCATTGAACGTAACACTTAACCGCACACAACACTCAGTTCCTTACAATTCCTTACATAATCAGAACCATTACACCACTTAGCTCCAAACTCACCTCGAGGTGGCCCCTATCGAACATGACACTTAGTTCCACACAGCACTTAGTTCATCGAATGTGACACTTAACTCGGCACAATTTTACTTAATTTCTTACATTTTCTCGCGTAGTTAGAACTGTGACACCAATTAGCCCAAACTCACCTCGAGGTGATCCCCATTGAATGTGTTATTTAGTTTCACAGAGCACTTACTTCCTCACACTTCTTTGCATTGTCAAAACTATATATAACATCACTTGGCCCAGGTTTACCCCGCACAGAGACCTCACGAAACTTGTTCTAATATCATTTGTAACGCTCTGTGGGTCTGAGGGCTACTCCAAGCAACTTTTGAACTAAAACCATAGGGTTCAAAATGGCTACTTCAAGTTATTCGGTATCCCATGGATCAAAATCTATATGCTATACTTTTCTCTTTATTTGGTTCCAACATGGGACATTTCACTAGTAACATGGGACATTTCACTAGGATGAAATCTTCTATTATGACGGCTCTAAGTTGATCAATTCTTTCAACTTTTTTATGTTGATATCTATTTTTTGTACCAGGTTTAAGTCTCCTACCTATTATTGCCACAACATTTTGTTAGTAGTTTGATTGTTGTATATGATTTGAATTTCAAATTTAAATTCATGTCATATGACATGATTTGAACGTACTAGTTTAAAAAAATTGTATACTGATAGTACATAAAATATTAATTATATATATATATATATATATATATATATATATATATATATAGACAAACATGCACTAAAGAAAAGCCAAAAAAAATAATAGGAGAAAAAGACCAAAAAAAACCGAAATAAAGAAAAGCCTGCCCTTAATGCCCAACGATCAAAATTGCTGGCTGCATTGTAGTCAGCCTTCAAGTTTGAATTCTTTCCATTTTTTCTTCTTGTTGCCATATCGGGAGTATAATAGTCACTATTATTAGGCTTGTACCGGACAGGATTGACCAGTCTTAATTGTGAGCCGGTCTTCTTTTTAAATTGGTCATTAGCAAAAAATCGTTTTGATAAAAAAACTAATCAAATCTGTCAGAAATCGGTCAAACTGGTGATCCGATTTGATTGTTTGATCTAGTTCTCAAAATTTTTTTCTTATTTTTGAACATAATTTGAGTTAACTAAATTACAAAACTTTCATTTATTAATAGGAATAAAAAAACACCACTCACTTAGTGTAAACAAAAAAATCACTCACATCTATAAGCGGTCTCTAAATCAAGAAATTTTCATCCATATCATCTTATCATTTTATCATTAGTGATTCCAATTTTCATTAGAAAAGCCATAATCCCAATAAAAAGAACTCAAATTAGGTATGATTTGTTTTAATTTAGTTTTTCAATTAGTTATAACCAAAAACTTAATTTCAATATTTCTAAAACTTATAAAAATATAAAATAATTATGGCATCACGATGACATTAGCTAACTTTTAAGAATGATCCAACTGATTCAACTAGTTGACTCTTGACTCAATAGTTTAGTCGAGTTGTTATCCTATCTGAGTTTAATAACATTGATGATAGTCTTGCGTGAAAAATGATATATAAGACGATTCTTTTGCCTTCTTATTTGGGAGTATACATCTCACGCGATCATAGAGCGATGTGACTTTTTCTTTCTTTTTTTCTTTCTTTTAAATAGTCAAAACATGTGATAGAAAAACTATAGTAGGATAGCCTTGATTAAGATATACCGTATGCAGAACAAAAAGAACAAAATGTACTATCAAACATCTAAAAATATATTTCTAAACAAAAAAAGATATTTCTGAAGTTTATCTCTCTCTCTCTTTCTCTCCTAACAGGAGAAGGGTAGAATTTAAAAAGCAATGAGAAAGAAGGAGGATTTGTCTAAGGTTTATCTCACTAAACCAATTTGCAAGAGTCACATATTAATCGCTAGGAGTTAGGCAAACATTATTCAAACCCGTCGATATTTATTTTTCATCTTCACTAGTAATTCAGTACTCTAATTCAAGTTCTTGTTATAGATACATAAGGTCAAAAAAAGACAAAACTAAGGGGCAGGAGGGTCATGGATGCCCAAGTTTTTCAGAAGATTAGTGATGTACAACCCAAACTGCAAAACTCTAATCGCAAAAGATTTTAAAGCGTGAATGATAAGAAAAAAAAAGGGATATTAAACAGTGGATATATTTGTAAGTACTACTTTTACATTAGAATACAAGATACATTTGAATTCTTCATAACTTTCTAAAGATTTATGTCTGCATTAGTTCTTACGCTTGGGCGTTAGATATATTTGAACTCTACGTGTTCCTACTGAGTTATGTTTTAAGTTAGTTAATATCCAAAATCAAATTTCGAACTATTTATAGCTATTCTTTGATAAAGTTTTCCTGCCTCTGAAAATTGAAAAGGCTGGTGATAATTATGGTTCATCAATGTCAACTTTTTGGTCTATTTGAGGTTAAACACACAAAAGCAATATGTGCATTATGGATTACAAAATTGTGAATACTCATGACTGGGAAAGTTCCATCTTTATATAATACTATTGAAGATCAAATTTACTAATTATTGTATACAGATGCCTATTTTTTCTATCTATTCTTATCTCATTTCCTAACCATAAATGTTACAAGTACTTTAATTTGTTTGATCATTTTTGTTAAGAAATTATCGCCCTCCATGTTTTATGGCCATTTATTTTTAGAATTCGGGCTGATTGATGAAAAAAAAAAGGAACAACAAAAAGAGACTGCAAACAAAAAGGAAAATGAAAGTCTTCTTGTTTATTTTGTTATAGAAAGGAAGAGAAAGTTTTGCTTTATGAAGATAAAAAATTATAAGGAAGAAGTGACAACTTACCAGCCCGAAAAGAATCCAAAAGATGAAAGAAAAATATAACCCAAGGAGAGGCCATGAAATACGTTAAAAAAAAAAACTGAAAAGAGGCTAAAATACAGGATAGGCCCATGGCAAGTTCCAAAGCGGAAACCAGCAGCGAGCCCAAAAAGGCTATCCTCCAAACCGTTCTTATGCCCAACGATCAGAGTTTCACTCAAGTCAACTTTCAAGGATTTTTTCTTTTTCTTTTTTTAAATATATGAAGACTCTTGATTTTTCTTCTTCCTTTGGTAAATACATCTTACTAAACTGTAGAAGCAGTACGAGTTTTCTTCTTTTTTTTGTTTTTGTTTTTCCCCTTTAATAAGTCGAAACATGGGATGCAAAGACAATAACGGATCTAATCACATGTAGCTTCATAAGATATACCGGATGCAGAATATAAAGAACAAAATGTATTATCAAGCGTCCAATATATATTTCTAAAATTATCCTACATCTTAATTGACACTCCCTCTATCCCATAAAAATAGAAGTGTAAGCTAATTTAGATGTTAATTGTAGGCATACTTCCATTTTCATGTAGAAATAGAAGTACAAGTTAATTTAGTTCAAGAAATCATTTTCGGCTAGGACTTTCTCCTTCAATACTTATAATATTTCATTCAAACATAGAGGATGGAAGGCCTTATCTAGTGTCGTACTTATTATTTCAACAAGAATAATAATAATTTAGTTTGATAAAGATGTGCATTACATATGAATATATTAGTAAAATCATAAATAAACTATCTCTCTGAAAAAGAAATAAACCTATAAGTTGCAACAAAAAAAAGAAAAGAAAAAAGCGCCAATCTTCGTGGGACATAGTGTGCTAGGTTATGTTTATTTTCATCTTAGTCAATCCTCAACTCAAACTTGCCATGTTTATCTACATCTTCTCTACCAATCTTAATGAGGAATTAAGTACTTTTAGTTAAGGTTTTTATTGTAGACAAACAAGGTAAAAAATAGATAGAACTACGGGGTTCAAGGAGGGGCGATCACCCCCATGTTTTAAAAAATTAAATTTCTCCTGTGTTGGAAAATAGAAAAGGCCAATTGATGATTCTGGTCCCTCAAAGCCCCTTTACGAGGTTAAACAAACAAATGCAAGTGCCATTTGATAATTATTATTCCAACAATCAAGTTGATTTGTTTATTCTGTTTTGAGGCTTTAAACTACTCCATTTCATAGAGATAGATCCATACCTAAACAGATTGGAGTCTTTTAGGTAGATCATTCGAGTATTCAAGAGCTGAGAAGAAGTAGGCCAATCCCGGAAGATTGGGCTAATCTGTTTTGGTTATGTCTTCATTTCTAAGTTTATGTTGCGTTTGATCTTGGACCACGAACATATATAGCTGGCAAATAGCAATCTTTCTTCTCCTTTTCTTTTCTTTTTTGGTTTCTTTTCTCTCTCCCGTGTTTCTTTTGTTTTAACTAATGTTCAATCTTTCAAAAGTAACTTTTTGTCCGTGCATATATATATAGTCTAATGGCGACGAAGGAATACAACGCCACCATGATTTCTACGGGGAATCAATGCTAGTGGAATCGAACAGTGATGATCCAGTGAGCTATCATATTCTCGATCAAATTGCAGAATCGAAGCAATTGAAAAGCATGCTAGGCACTGGACTAATACAGACATACTCCTCATTGATTCTTTCATGTGGTGGTAGCAACATGAAGTGGCGCTTCTGTAAGTACATTTTGAATGTCCCAATAGATTCAACAGCTTCCCAAGATTTCTTTTGGCTATTGATACTGGTGCTTTTTTGATCAGGTGATAGAAATTCGGAAGAAGGCGCGGAAGAGGCTGATGGCTTTGCGAGCATGGTCAGATTGGTTGGACATCCATATCAACCGGACCAAAACAAAATTGCTTTTCATGAGTTAGTCTCGTGTTTACAAGATGCATAAAAAATCAGTTTCTCCACGACTATTTTGCTGTTGCAGTAATCACAAGAAAATGTAGACAATGCAATTCTTTTTACTGTATTCCCTCCAACCTAGTGTTAAGAGTAGTTTTCTGAGAATTCAACCTTTTATGGAGATATATAATTATTATGTCTAAGTGATGTGGTATTAGATGAATTGAGATGTATAACCTTTGATTTAAATCATTCACTTGATAGATTGTGCATTGGGTAATACCAGTGGCGGAGCTAGGAATTAGCTTTGGGGGGCGAGTCTATACCAATGAAAGTAAAATATATTTACAAAAAAATAATGTGAACACATATACTACAAGATTAGAAACAACCTTATATAGAATGAAAATTACTTATTGTGACAGCCCCACCTTCCCCTAAGGCAAATCAAAGGGTTTGGCGGACCGCCTGCCCAACTTTTGCCAGGACTCCGTCATACCTCAAATAAAACCATAGGAACAAGCATAATGATAATCCGAAACTTAACGCAAAAGTTATATACATTTCTATCTCAAAAGGGGTACAAACTCAAATAAACAAAGGTTCTCAATGCTTCATACATCCAACCCGTGCCAAACGCTAGGGCGAGAACCATTACAAAAAAAATTTCATAGAACTAAACCAAGTTAGTCTATACAGAGCTCTCGTCCTTGCTCGCCTTCCCCTGTTAAGGAAAACAAAATTAAAGGAATGAGCTTAAAAGCTCAATAAGATTCAGAACACATAATCCAACAATAAAGCCAATGCATTAACCGTGGATAACCAATAATTCAAGAGACATTGACAATGGAAAGCGATAATAACACATTCATTAAAAGGATACGTGCTCACAGGGAGCCATTCATTCATTCATTCATTCATTCATTCTCCTTTCATTCACTTATTCCTCCAATCATTTGAAAATGCATTTTGTAAGTAAAACCCCTCATTTGCATTGACATTCGTTCATTCATTTCATTCACCCCCTCCTGGATGTTGGCCAGGCTCCACCAGACTACAAGGTAATACTCGAGTATACCAAACTTTCACCCAGGGTCACCAAATCGCCCGACCGAGTCTGCTTCTTGCTCGAGTCGACAAGTAACAAAGGGCAAGGGCCCAATTCAGCCAAACGGCTTACATTCATGCGCAACTAGCATTTAATCATTTAATCATTGAAAATTTCACATTTATTTAGGTTGAGTGCGATAAAGTGCACACTCGCCTAGTAAAATTCATTTCAACAGTCATTGATAACATGGAACATGTAATCATACATCCACAACAAGCCATATAGTCAATGAAAATATAACAAACAAGGAACACTCACCTATTTACGCAAAATAATATCCAAAATATCCTGCCGGATAATACCGTCAGTCACCGATGAATTCTAATATAATCAAAAGAACACATTATGCTTCAACCATCAACGATTTAAGTGATTCAAAGAAAATTCGAATACGTACTAGTACAAAGTATAAATATGATTTTGGTAGTGAAAAAAGTACATTTAAACCAAAAGATATAAGTAAAATATTTGTAAAATTTATGCTCACTCGTAAAACTTTAAAATCTCCATTTGAGTTGAAGTGACAAAGAAAACATATTTCTATTAGTCGTTAAGTTCATTTTTTCAAGAGTACAAGTTCGATTAACTTATATATATATCCTAGATGGTTCACGTGATATTTGCTCTCAAGCCTTACTCGAGTCGCAAGTATAGCTGTTTAGCCCTCGAGTGTAAATTTGGGCAGCACGCCCTTTGTATTTACCTATTTTTCAACCATTTATGGCTTCATTCTTTTCCTTAGTCAGTCCCAAAATCATACACAAAATCATCTCATTTCCATAGCCATTCAATAGACTCAAAGTCATACAAGTACCAAACCAAGCTAGGAACATGTGCGGAAATGAAGTTTGCGTCAAAAAATAAAAGACAGATTTGACGTTGTTTTGCGTAACGGACACAACCGAGGCTACGCTTATCGGATTGAGGTGCAACTTATACCATTTCAAAGCTAAGACAGAGGGCTACAATTTTGATGGAGAGCATTTAGTCCAGTTTTTGTGTATCCAAGTCATATTCCCAATTTACAGAACCAGAATCTCACAAACAGGTCAGTTAACCGCGCTATACTTAAACGACAATAATTCAGGCTACTGAAGTCCAATCGAGACGATGGAAAGCTAAGACATAGCACTAAAACTTTCATGTTTTGGTTAAATGCTAATTCAGTATGCATCAGGGTGAACAGATGCGGTCAAATTGGTGAAATGTCAAAACTGTCCCTAAAGTTCTTCCTATGACAGTCAGGGGTATTTTTTGTCTTTTCACATGCTACAGTACTCAAATTGAGCTGAAATTTTACAAGAACCTATAAAACATCATTCTCTACAACTTTCATGTTTTATACTAAGCCTAATTCGGCCCCTAGCATGATGAACTAGAACCGGGCAGAATAGGGGAATATGAAAACTTAAACCTGGAATTTGAGCTGTTCCGCTAGAATTTCATATCTAGCAAGCATTCAAGCATCAAAGCCAACAATTACTAACTCTATAACATCCATTACTAGATGAATAACCATAAGCAAGGCTAAAAATGTAAACCCTAGCTCCATATTCCACATATCATTCCAAACTAACAAATTTACCGTCATAAACCAAGAATATGAGTTTCTATCCAAACTTAAACAAGATTAATGAAGAGTAAAGGGATAGGCAGCCATGGTACCTTCCAAAAGCTCCTTGTAGGTGAGAAACCAAACACTTTCTTCCCAAACTTTTACCACACACAACTATCTAAGCACTAAAATGAAAGTTTAATCGGTTTAGATTTTGAATTTTCACTCAACTAAGTTGGATTCAAGGTGAAGTTCCTAGTTTGTCTTCCTCTCTTTGTTTTTTCTCTCAAACTCATGACCAAGATGCTGGAATGGAGGAGAAAATGAAGGTTCAAGAAGGTTTATAAGATGGTAATTGGTTTGGGTCAAAGTTAAGTGGATGACCGCCAAGTGTCACCACAAGATTCAACCTCAATTTTTCCTTCTTTTTTTTTCCTTTTCATGGTCAATATTTTCGGCCATCTTAAGCTGGATTAAGGGCTGACATTTTACACTAATATCAAGGTTATTTTATGGTAAGAAAATGGTGCTCAAATGGTGCACTCAATCGGTAACAAACGGTATCCGTCTGTTTGAGCCGATTTTCCTTAAATCGCATCTACTAGGGTTTTAACTTATAATTCACTAACTTATTATTACCACTTCTAATAACACACTTGATATCATCTAAAACTCACTCTTAATCACCAAATTTGATCCACACTCCATACCGGATAGTCACACCACGGATAGGCATAAAACCCTAATTCACGTTAATTTAAAAAATGAAAAGTGAAACCTTACTTTCTAGGTTCATTTGCACTTATTGTGGGGTGATTGAGTAGTAGGGCTATTATAAAGTAATAATTTCCAAATAAAAGGGAATTTTTAAGAAAAATATAAGGAATTTTACGAGTTCTCACACTCTCTCCCCCTTAAGAGAATTTCGACCTCGAAATTCATACCTTCAGATGACTCAGGAGTTTGTTGGTCGTCTAAGGCATATACCTTTGCCTGTACTTTTGTTCAATTCCCTCTGTCATTCACTTGTTTCGGTTTGGTTCCATCCAGTGGTTGAGCACTATTCCCCCAGGGCTGCTTCATCTAGCAACTACTAATTTGGTGATCGCTACTCCCACAAATCAAACATTGTCGCCCTTTCCTCCAACACTCATTCTCAGTATGATTTGCCTTTCCACAATATCCGCAGGCCAGGTAAGAAGCCACTTTTTGGCTTTCTTGAGAAATATCCCTATGACCTATTTGATTTTCTTTGGTAGATCATTCATTTAGTGCTCCTAATGTCTATGGTGGACGGGGTGAAGGGTTCACTTTTTGTACTTTAGAAGGCATTATCTTTTCGCTAGATTCCTCAAATACACCACCAGATGCCCTTTTCCGTGTTTGAAAGACTTTGACATGTGCCTTTGCATTCTCAATCCTTTGGGCTTTCTTAAGGGCTTTCGTAAAGGTATTGACCTGAACTGCTGCTAAAGCTTTCTGGATTTCCAGATTCAACCCTTGTATGAACCGTCTCACTCTTCTCCACTCCGTGGCCACCAATTCAGAAGCAAACTTGGATAGTTTGGTAAATTTAGTCTCATATTCGGCCATACTCTGGGTTCCTTGACGTAACCCAATAAACTCGTTTTCTCTCCTTTCTTGGACTAAAGGTGGGAGATACTTCTCGTTAAATTTCCTCACAAAGTTCGTCCATATCCATGCAGTTTGTTCTCTTTCCTATTTTGCCCTAATAACATTCCACCATACTCGGGCCGGTCCTTCGAATTGAAATACAACAAAGTTCACTTGTCTTTGCTCTGTGTAGTTTAAAACCGCGAAGATGTTAATCATTGCTTCCAACCACTGTTCAGCTATATTCGGATCAGGCCCTCCATGAAATTTCGGAGGTAGAAACTTTTGGAACCTCTCAAGAGCCTTATCCTCTCCTATCTCAGGATTCCGGGGTTGATTCACTGGCATTTGACCTTGTTGATCTACCAGTCGTGCTAGGATATTTGTCATTTGTTGCATCGCCGTCGCCATTTGATTTCCGGCCTCAACCCTCGGTCCATGTTCTTGCTCGTCCATTGTTTCTCTTTCTTCTCTCGGTTCTTGAGCTCGCTTAGTCCCACGGCCTCGACTAACACCACGTCCACGGCTACGTCTCCCCTCCAT
This sequence comes from Coffea eugenioides, assembly GCF_003713205.1. Taxonomy (NCBI): domain Eukaryota; kingdom Viridiplantae; phylum Streptophyta; class Magnoliopsida; order Gentianales; family Rubiaceae; genus Coffea; species Coffea eugenioides. The sequence continues at coordinate 3,268,041 of NC_040044.1, forward strand.
ACCCTTTTATCTCTTTTTTTTTTTAAAAGGTGATTTAGTATATAACGAAGTAAATTGACTAAAACAACAAGATATAACACATCAAATACACAATAAGACATATACACAAGATAACGCACCATATACACAAAAAGACATTTCAAGTTAGACAAAGTAAAGTGTAGCAAGTACCATATATGCAGGTATTAACATACCACAAGTAAATGACATGTAGGAACAATGCAAGGGCAAAACGAAAGAAAACGCGACTTGTCGTCCCACACTCAGTGAAAATCACCCCCGTCCGGTCTTTTACTTCACTTCCCATCCGAACTAGGTGCCCATTGATCTCTTGTACTTACTCTAGCCAAACACGAACCTGTTCATGTTCCCCAAAATGAAATTCTCAAGCACTTAGTATCGCCCTCAACTCTAGAGTACTCGGGTACAAGAATCCGAAATAAGATAATTCACAACTCGAATTGGCCAGTCCTAAGAGTAAATTACCTACAATCGAGATTCCTACTGGACGTACCTATCTATTGTCCTCAAATACCATGATAACGATTTAAGACCTATAACAATTCATGATTCATAGATTATGCTCAAAAGAGCACTGAGTCCTTCACACTTACTCACCACTTGGCCCAAACTCACTCCGTACAGAGACCACGCGAAGTGGCTCTGATACCAACTGTGACAGCCCCACCTTCCCCTAAGGCGAACAAAAGGGTTTGGTGGACCGCCTGCCCAACTCTCGCCGGGACTCCATCATACCTCAAATAAAACCATAGGAACAAGCATAATGATAATCTGAAACTTAACGCAAAACTTATATGCATTTCTATCTCAAAAGAGGGTACAAACTCAAATAAACAAAGGTTCTCAATGCTTCATACATCCAACCCGTGCCAAACACTAGGGCGAAAACCATTACAAAAGAAATTTCATAGAACTAGACCAAGTTAGTCTATACAGAGCTCTCGTCCTTACTCGCCTTCCCCTGTTAAGGAAAACAAAACTAAAGGAATGAGCTTAAAAACTCAGTAAGGTTTCGAACACATAATCCAATAATAAAGCCAATGCATTAACCGTGGATAACCAATAATTCAAGAGACATTGACAATGAAAAGCGATAATAACACATTTATTAAAAGGATACGTGCTCACAGGGAGCCATTCATTCATTCGTTCATTTATTCTCCTTTCATTCCCTTATTCCTCCAATCATTTGAAAATACATTTTGTAAGTAAAACTACTCATTTGCATTGACATTCGTTCATTTATTTCATTCACCTCCACCTAGACGTTGGCCAGACTCCACCAGACTACAAGGTAATATTCGAGTATACCAAACTTTCACCCAGGGTCACCAAATCGCCCGACCGAGTTCGCTTCTGGCTCGAGTCGACAGGTAACAAAGGGCAAGGGCCCAGTTCAGCCACACGGCTTACATTCATGCGCAACTAGTATTTAATCATTTAATCATTGAAAATTTCACATTTATTTAGGTTGAGTGCAATAAAGTACACACTCGCCTAGTAAAATTCATTTCAACAGTCATTGATAACATGAAACATGTAATCATACATCCACAACAAGTCATATAATCAATGGAAATATAACAAACAAGGAACACTCAGCTATTTACGCAAAATAATATCCAAAATATCCTGCCGGATAATACCGTCAGTCACCGATGAATTCTAATATAATCAAAAGAACACATTATGCTTCAACCATCAACGATTTAAGTGATTCAAAGAAAATTCGAATACGTACTAGTACAAAGTATAAATATGATTTTGGTAGTGAAAAAAGTACATTTAAACCAAATGACATAAGTAAAATATTTGTAAAACTTATGCTCACTCGTAAAACTTTAAAATCTCCATTTGAGTCGAAGTGACAAAGAAAACGTATTTCTATTAGTCGTTAAGTTCATTTTTCCAAGGGTACAAATTCGGCCAAATTCTAACTTATATACCTCGATAAAAGAAGACGCAAATATCCTAGATGGTTCACGTGATATTCGCTCTCAAGCCTTACTCTAGTCGCAAGTATAGCTGTTTAGCTCTCGAGCGTAAATTTGGGTAGCACGCCCTTTGTATTTACCTATTTTTCAGCCATTTATGGCTTCATTCTTTTCCTCTGTCAGTCCCAAAATCATACACAAAATCATCTCATTTCCATAGCCATTCAATAGGTTCAAAATCATACAAGTACCAAACCAAGCTAGGAACATGTGCGGAAATGAAGTTTGCGTCAAAAAATAAAAGACAGATTTGACGTTGTTTTATGTAACGGAAACAACCGAGGCTACGCTTATCGGATTGAGGTGCAACTTATACCATTTCAAAGCTAAGACAGAGGCTACAATTTTGATGAAGACCACTTAGTCCAGTTTCTAGTGTATCCAAGTCATACTCCCAATTTACAGAACCAGAATCTCACAAACAGGTCAGTTAACCGCGCTATGTTTAAACGACAATAACTCAAGTTACAAAAGTCCAATTGAGGCGATTCCAGGGGCGTTGGAAAGCTAAGACATAGAACTACAACTTTTATATTTTGGCTAAATGCTAATTTAGTATGCATCAGGGTGAACAGATGCGGTCAAATTGGTGAAATGTCAAAACTGTCCCTAAAGTTCTTCCTATGGCAGTCAGGGGTAGTTTTTGTCTTTTCACATGCTACAATGCTCGGATTGAGCTTAAATTTTACAGGCCCCTATAAAATATCATTTTCTACAACTTTTACGTTTTATACTAAACCTAATTCAGCCTCTAGTATGGTGAACTAGAACCGGACAGAACAGGGGAATATGAAAACTTAAACCTGGAATTTGAGCTGTTCCGCTAGAATTTCATATCTAGCAAGCATTCAAGCATCAAAGCCAACAATTACTAACTCTATAACATCCATTACTAGATGAATAACCATAAGCAAGGCTGAAAATGTAAACCCTAACTCCATATTCCACATATCATTCCAAACTAGCAAATTTACTGTCATAAACCAAGAATATGAGTTTCTATCCAAACTTAAACAAGATTAATGAAGAGTAAAAGGATAGGCAGCCATGGTACCTTCCAAAAGCTCCTTGTAGGTGAGAAACCAAATACTTTCTTCCCAAAGTTTTACCACACACAACTATCTAAGCACTAAAATGAAAGTTTAATCGGTTTGGATTTTGGATTTTCACTCAACTAAGTTGGATTCAAGGTGAAGTTGCTAGCTTGTCTTCCTCTCTTTGTTTTTTCTCTCAAACTCATGACCAAGATGCTGGAATGGAGGAGAAAATGAAGGTTCAAGAAGGTTTATAAGATGGTAATTGGTTTGGGTCAAAGTTAAGTGGATGACCGCCAAGTGTCACTACAAGATTCAACCTCAATTTTTCCTTCTTTTTTTTCCTTTTCTTGGTAAATATTTTTGGCCATCTTAAGCTGGATTAAGGGCTGATATTTTACACTAATATCAAGGTTATTTTATGGTAAGAAAATGGTGGTTAAGTAGTGCATTCAATCGGTAACAAACGGTATCCGTCGGTTTGAGCCGATTTTCCTTAAATCGCATCTACTAGGGTTTTAACTTATAATTCACTAACTTATTATTACCACTTTTAATCACACACTTAATATCATCTAAAATTCACTCTTAATCACCAAATTTGATCCGCACTCCGTATCGGATAGTCACACCATGGATAGGCGTAAAACCCTAATTCACGCTAACTTAAAAAACGAAAAGTGAAACCCTACTTTCTGGGTTCATTTGCACTTATTGTGGGTGATTGAGTAGTAGGGCAATTATAAAGTAATAATTTTCAAATAAAAGGGGATTTTTAAGAAAAATATAAGGAATTTTACAAGTCCTCACACTTATACGCTTTACATATACAAAAATATCATCATATTTACAAATCTATTTGACTGTGTGAGACATATGAAATTGTGCACGATGACTTTTAATTTTATCAAAGTCATCAATGATTGAATTTATATCAAAAGTTTTTGCAATTTCTTTCTCAATATACATTATCATAGAGTTAGCAAAAAAGTCTTCCTCCATCCTAGAATGCAAACAAGTCTTGATGATTTTCATAACAGAAAATGCACGCTCTGTTGTAGCTGTTGAAACAGGAAGAGTCAAAATAAGACGAATCAATCTATCAATAAGAGTATAGCACATTGACTTTCTTGTCTTTGCTGACACTTGGCACAACTCCTGAAGTGATGACAAATTTTGAAGCTGAGAATTACAGGAAAACTCAATTTGGAAAAGCTCTAATTGAGTTCTTAAGTGTAACTTCTCTTGATCTGTGAAGTCAGCTGAATAAAACTTGTTTACAAGTTGACAAATTTGTTCAATATTGAAAGCCTGGAAATTATCTTTGGGGTGCAATGCTGAACTAAGAATAAGCAACTCTATTACATCTTCCTTAAACCTATTCTTCATTTCAAGTATTTGAGAATCAACCGTTGCCAAAAACATATCAATCCTATAGTGACACTCCATGGTAATTGGATCATTTTGTTTTCGAATTCTTCCTCGACCTGCTTTATAAATGACATTAATATCAGGCATCTCTATATTTCGTGCATCACAAAATGTCTTTACATTGGTGAACAATTCATTCCATCCATTATCTCTGTAACTTTGAAGTCGATCTTTTGTTACTGAAACCAATTTAAAGGCATTCAAAATATCTTGAAATTTGCATTGTAAAGCTTGAGAAAGTACTTGTGCAAATCCTAAAATGTCCCTCATCATATGCATAACAAGAACAAAATCAAAGGATGTCATGAAATCGTAAACTCTGTCAGCTTCACTTCTTTGAGTTGATGTATTTCCATAATTGATAACATCAATTAGGACATAGCAAATGTCTTTATATTCTGTGAATAAGCTATAGATAGAACTAAAATGAGACCCCCATCTCATAGTCCCTGGCCGTTTTAAGGTACCAATCTAATTCTGACCCCTACCAGTCTCAAGTTCATCAATAGCAATCAATTCAGTAATTCTAGCAGCTCTAGCAACTCTAAGTTGGTCCACACGTTTGCAAGAAGATGAAATTAAATTTATAAGAAGAGATAAGTATGTAAAGAATTGTTCCACAGGAATTACCTCTTGAGATGTTGCTACCAATGTTAATTGTAGTTGATGAGCAAAATAGTGAATATAATATGCATAGGGGCACTCCTGAATAAATAATGCTTGTAGTCCATTCCATTCTCCATGCATGTTACTAGCTCCATCATATCCTTGGCCATGAATGTTTTGTACACTAAGATTATGGTGAGAAAGGACATTACATATCTCCTTCTTCAAAGTCAAGGAATTGGTTTCATGCACATGAACAATGTTAAAAAATCTCTCTCGAATTTAGCCTTGCTTGTCCACAAATCTAAGAACAATAGCCATTTGCTCTCTTTTTGATCTATCTTGAGCCTCATCAACAAGTATAGAAAATTTTGAATCACTAATCTCCTCTCAAATATACTTTTGTATCTTGCTTGACCAACTGGACAATATCTCCTTTTGGATCATTGGAGAAGTATAAGATGCATTTCGAGGAGCATTATCAAGGACCACAGCAGCCATTTTTTCATAATAAGAAGACACATGCTTAATCAACTCAATAAAATTACCTCGATTGTTAGAATCTAAACTTTCATCATGACCCCTAAAAGCCACCGCTTGAAACTTGAAGTTGCAACCGATTTTTGCAACCTGCTCAGAATTTTGCACCTCAATAATTTTATCAAGATGTTGCAATGAGTTTTCCAAATCATGATAGCATTGCATTGCCACTTTGTGTGATGAGTTAGGATCTTTTCCAATGTGATTTAAAAAAGCACAATTTTTTCCATCATTTACCTTCTTCCATGATCTAAATCCATTAGTTGTGAAGGCCATTGATCCAAAACGGTCCGTTGGCTTGGAAAGAAGTGAGCAAGGGACAAAACAGCATTCTTTGTTGGAGAAAATTCCAACCAATCTAGAAACAATTTTATACCAAGAGAAAAGGAAACGTCGGCCCTTCTTGTCAACAACCATTGATTCAATCGGAAGCTCAGGTTGGTATGGCTCAAATTTAATATATGCTCTCCATACCTCATCCCTTTGATGCTCTAGATATTCCCAAATGGATTTTCGCTTTCCAGAATCACGTTCTATGGATGAAATATCAAACTCTAATGATTCAGCTCAACAAAATTTCTTTGTTTGATACTTAGGAGAAGAATCACAAAGAGGACACCACTTCCACTTAGTTCTAGACATCTTTTCTTGAAAAAAGAATCAATTGTCCTATTGGCCATTACCACTATATTTGCAATAAAACAACAACCTGTAATTGAAATAAAATTGATTGAGAAATGCTAGTTATGGCTTATAGAGATGGGAATTTGACCAATGCAAAAGACTGGTTTCCCTAATTCCCTTACAAATTTCAGCCACTCAGCCTGACTGAAAAGCCTGGCCATCACCCAAGGAAGCCAACAAGATCCTCAAAATAAAATTAGTATGAAAATTGGAAAAGGAAATCAGTCTCAGAATCAACTAAAATAAATGCTTATCACCCGAATTTAGAAGGACAAGTACGAAAAACAATACAAGTCCCTCTCAAGCAATTCATCAAACAACTGGTGGGCGAACGTTTTACACCCACATTTCACTAAATAAATGCAATGTCAAACTAACCTGGTAAACAGTAATAGCTTGAAATTTCAGAGCTTTTGGTACATCCAGTTTCAAAGCCGTGCGTTTCAACTTTTGCAGAAAAATTCGGGTGAGAGTTGAGGAGTTACAATTCTCTGCCATAGAGTATTAGCTTGTATTTTGAAATGAAAAAAAAAATTGGAGATCGAAGAGGGAATTGAAGTTGGGAGTTGAGAGTTGAGGCTTTTCTGTAAGAAGGAAATAAGAGGTGAATTGGTGAAAAAGGGCGTGAAGTTCAGAAAATAGTAGGTAAGTTATTTGGACCAAGTCTGTTATTCTCCGTTAAGAAAATAGTGGCAATTCTTTGTTATTTGGTCCAAATAACTTTCAAACATTATTGTTTGGGCCCTTGGAGGGCAAAGTGAATTTTTTGATCAATTTTTAGGGGGGCGAAACATTATAATAAAAATTTTTTTACTTAGAAATTTTTTTTAACAATTGGAGGGGGGGTTGTTGCCCCCCTTCCCTCCTCCCCTGGGTAATATACAAGTTACTTTTTCAAATGACAAATTTGAAAAGTAATTGTTGATTTCAAATCGGTGATCTTGTTTTGAGATGTCAAACAAGTGAAAATACAATATTAATAATGGTACAGATAGTGTAATACATTCATATTTTTCCATCATTACATCTTGATTTGGATTTCCTATGTACGGTATTCAATCGAAAATACCATTTGACAAGAGGGATCAATTTAAACTATAGGGTTGAATATTGGGGATCATCTACAGGAATTTTAGAGGACAGGCGCGCAATGCTGATCGTGGGTTGATGAGAATGGCCGAACCAACCATGCATGAGTTGGAGAGAAGAGGCTTGAAAGTGCAATACCTCAATATAACTCAGTTATCTGATGGTAGGAGAGATGCTCACCCATCCATCTACAGGATGCATTGGGTGCCTCCAAGCAAGGTGCAATTAGCTTATCCCAGGAGCTATTTAGATTGCATACATTGGTGCCTTCCAAGAGTTCCTGATGTCTGGAATGAGATTCTTTATCCTATTTAATGTTAAAAAGTAGAATTGTACTCCCGGTTATGTCCTTCAAAATGTACAATTCTTTTTGTTCTTATACGAGGTACCCTGGAAGGACTATAGCTTAGAGTAAGAAGACATTACCCTCTGATGAAGATTTATGAAACAAATATTTAAACCAATATTCAGTCAATGCTTCTCTCCCAAATCCTTCTCCAAATACTTCTCTCCCTCGACAAAGCTCGTGTTGGATGCCTAAATCATTTATTCACCAATTAAATGTTTTTATGCACCCCCAAATTCTTACTTTCATGTACTCATATCATATTTATGCACACCCTATACTTACATATCTTCCTAAAATTATTTTCACTCCAGACAATAAATTAACAGTTGAGTAATTTTCATTAATAGCTAATTTGTGTCGAGCAGATCTTCTTGGTGTGAGAATTCTTAATTCATGAATTATAGTAAGTGATTTATGTCACTATAGATAAAGGTTAAAGCATGTGTTGGATTCAAAGCTGAAGTTAAATAGTACAAATTAACTTACTAGACCCTGAATATGAAATAAAAATATCAATATCTTGGCCGCATTCCAAGTAACTCCTCAATCGAGAGTGTGGCTTGAAGAAGCGGGACATAATCTCTTAATGAGTGATTTAGGATATCTATTAGTCAAACCCTTAAAAATATTAAAGTCCTAATCTCTTTTTTTTTCTGGGTAACTCATTAATAACCTTCTGGGGTTTCATCTATTGCCATATAATTCTTCTAACATTTCAAAATATTCACTTCATCCCTTATGATTTCATACAAACTGAAAATTTAACAAAAAATAACCTATGTAATATCTTTAGTTGAAATACCAGTAATACCTTTACTTAAATGCTAAATCAAATGATGACTTAATCATCTTATATACAAATATAGGGAAATTATGTGGATAAATGCAAAAGCTATATGGGGTAAAGTGGATATTTATACAAATTATAAGGAGATTAAGTAGATATTATTGATCAGTGCATATTTTGAGTGTTTTAAGTATGTTTTATTATTTAGTTTTGGTGTGTTTTAGTCATGTTTATAGCTAATGAACTAGGTTTCTAGTGAAAATATGCATTTTGTGGTTAAAGTGGTAAAAATTGCATTTCTACAAATTTTCATGATAAAAACTTCATGTTTTTATAGGTTTAATGATTCAATCATCAAATGGAATGATTTAAGAAGATAATTGGATGATTGATGATGGTTTGAAGTGATAAAAAAAGAATATGAAGTGCAAAAGACGAAATGCAATCAAGAATAAAAGGAAGCAAGTTTCACAGTTTTGACACCTTTTGGTATTTCGGCAATATCTTGAGCTACAACTATTAGATTGAGGTAATTCTTGTACTATTTTGAAGCTAAGAGATATATCTACATTTGGCATGTGGACATCGAAATCCAGTTCAGTCGTTTTCATTGTCAAAATGTTGAAATACAGAAGTGCATTTTCATGGTCGAAAGCTGAAAAAGAGTTCTGACCAGTTGAGGGTATTTTGGTCATTTATTGGTCGACAGAGCTCCAAATTGGATAATTATTGATGCATTGGAAAGCTAACTCAAAGGAATACAACTTTCATGTTGTACACACGAGCTAGTTCAGCCTCTAACATCAATAAAAGATCAGTGGAAATTGCGAAAAACAGAGCAAGTAAATCCGAGTTTGGATCTGTACTAAACCCGATCTCGGATAAACTTCTGTAATCAGAAGGCAACATCCGAGGGAGGATCTCAGATCCCTTTGTTACAGGCCTTGGATCTTAATGTGCAGTGAAGATAAAAATGAAGAAAAATGAGATCTGAAGGGTATTTTGAGCGATCCAACCTCGGATCTTGCCCTTGGATCCCAAATTTCGGCTTTGCAACTTGCTCTGCAACTTGTGCTCTGTTCACACAAGCTTTTTGACCAATTTATTTACAAGAAATCTGGCTGGAACTGAGTAAGCAAGTATAGAGAATTCAAGAAGCATCTTTTGGTAATTCCAAGGAGCAATTTACATCAACTTTAACAACTCACCATGAACTTGAATTCCTCTATAAATGGAGGCCTTGGAGAACATTTTCATAACTTTGGAAGGTTAGAGAAACTCACCAAAAATGTAGTTTTCACTAGAGTTTCCTTAGTTCATTAGTTAGAGTAGTATAGCATAGGTAGTGTAGTTTATCCTTCTTGTATTGGTAGCTAGATTTGGATGAAGATTGAGGAGCAAAGATGGAGAGGTTGATCTCATGTGACAAAGGTGATATCTCTTCTACTACTTTCTCTCTTGTATTAGATTTCATATTTAGCTATAATACAAGTTTGAAATTGTGTTTTTAATGTGTTTCTAAAGTTTATACCTAGAGTTATGGTTGAACTCGCTATATCTTATTAGTGATATTTACTTGGTTATTTGATGATATTATTTTGAGCAAGTTGTTTATCACTTTTGCTTTTCTAAGCATGATTAACTAGCCATTAATTGTGATAATCTTAAGGTGTTAAGTTTGCAATGAAAATTGGAATTAAATACTAGTTCAAAGAAGTGATAAACCTAGAGAGTACACTCATGAAAGTAGAGGTGCACCTTTGTGGCTTTAGTGACTCGTTTTATGTAATTTCATAGAAGAAATAAACTTATAGTTAGTTTCATAACCATGAACGTAGGTATGAATTAACTATAGGTATAGTTGATACACCGGCGAAAGCGGGTATCACGTATATTAGGAAATTACGCCATAACTAATCAAGATAATAGCATTCACTTAACTTATAATTTCATTTGCAAGAGTAGTAAGGAATTTCATATCTCTATGATCTTTCTATTGTTATTTTTATTATTTTTATCTCATTGTTTATAGTTTAGATTCAATATCTAGTACATTTGATAGTCTAAATAATAAAAGATTTCGGAAAACATCGGTAATTGACGATCTTCCCTGTGAGATCGACACCTAATATCCTTATGCTCAATAAACGACTCGTATACTTGCAAAAAATCGTGTGTGGGGTATTTAGAATTTATAAATGTAAAACTTGACTGTGGAATGAGCTTAATTGTTATATATATACTCGACGCTCGTCAATTATGATTTTATTACACGCACTTTTAGAGGGCTTATAGTCTAATCACTATAACTGATTTGTATTCCATCCATTTTTCACTTTACATAAGACTATAGGGGATTATGTAATTATTTTGAAACTTTAGGAGATTTCATCTGGTATTATATAAAACCATAGGGGGATTATATATAATTTGCCTTTTTTTTGGATTTCTCCAAGGATTTAGTACAAATGTGTTTTGTGCGGCTCCGTCCAATCATTTTATATATTTAAATTTTTAGTATACAAATACATTATAATGTTGTACTGAATATATGTCAAATATTTTATTCATGTATGTCATTTTTACCTCGAATACAATAATGCAAGGTAATTACATACTAAATAATATAAAAAGTACAACAACTAGATTATACCAAACCCCAACAATACTAGCCCCTTATCGGAATTCTCACCATTTATTTAAGTCACTAGGTTCAAAACTTTTCGTTAATTTTCTTCATTTCTTGGAGTAGCTCTGACAAACCCGGTCTCAAACCTCAATAGGTTTTCATCAATCATTAATTATGACATCCTAATCGGCCCAGAAATCCAAATTCAAATAGGAAACCCAAAACGAGAAAAAAAATAAAAATAAAATATTCAAATTTCCTTATTTATATGAATAGAGGGTTACGTTTGATCTATTTTTCAATCCAAAAGTGATTGAACGACCTGAAAAATACTAACATGGAAACCAACACCCCAAGAAAGATCAACCCATGTGTTCTCAGACTCAGAAAAGAAGTACAACTTAAGAAAGAAAGCCAATTACCCGACCTTCCAAAAGATATTATATTCAAGTTTCTTCAAAATCTGCCCTTCGAATCTCTAATGCGTTTTTGCTGCATTTGCAAGTCTTGGAAAAATTTGTTCGCTGATCCTTTCTTCATGAAACACCGAAACCGGGGACAGATTCTTGTGACATAGTTCGAACGTCCGCTATTTTCAGTGAATTCATTGGATATCGAAGCTTCAAAAGCCCCAAGGCTTGTCAAGATTAAATTACCAGGTAAATGGGTACTGATGAGTATGCCAAGATCACGATCCGAACAGAACTCCCATGTGTGCTCCCGAACTGACCTACAATGGATGAATTGGGGGACTAGTTCCCCGTTGTGACTCGGACGTTCAAGTCAGTTGAGAAGTAAGAGAAAGTAATTGTATTGTATGGTGCTGTATTTGTATATGTGCGTACCTTTCCTGGTCCCTCTATTCCTTATTTATAGTCTTGTGGGATGGTCCGGAAAGAGTCCTAAATCATCAGCTACCTTTGATAGCTATCCCAAATATGAGTCCTACTAGGTCCTGAGAGGTGGAGTCCCATTTGGATTCTACCTCTGGTCTTATCCAATGGATCTGGAGTCCACCTCCTATTCGGACTCTTGAAGGCCCGTGGTTGAGGTCCGAACTGGTAGGCCTGTGCTGCCGAGCAAGCTGGCCTAACTAACACGTGTCATAGGAGAGTTGACCCCTCTACACTAGCCCTCCTCTGAAAACCAGAGTCATTCGAATGAATTTGGACAGAGTTTTACGAACGTATCAGTTCAGTGAAACAATGCGTCCCTTGCCATAATTGCTTCCCATGTTCTAAGTAACCGTCGCTCCCACTTTGTGTAACCGCCACTTCAGCTTCGAGTAACCATCACTTTAACCGTCGCGTCCCTCAACAGTGGCCGTTACTAGCTTTGAATGTGAGCCTCTTCATTTTCCCGCCCTGGGGTTCTCCTACAAATAGGGTCTACCACCAGTTATTTTCACACTCTACTTTCATTTTTTTAAACCTCCTTGCTTCTTAGCCAATTCGTGCTTCTTTACTCCCGGTTCGCTTGGCTAGTTCGTGCTTCTTTATTAATATTTCAATTCCAAGTTGTTTCCCCCTCTATCACTAGTAAGTCCCTTCTTCCTTTTCTTTTTATGTCTTCCTCCGAACACTCGGATATTACCAGTTCTGCTCCTAGGCATAGGGCAGTTTGGCCAATACCAATAGAAGTAATCTCTTCCTCCACTTCCCCTTCTAGCTCTTTCTCCCCTAGTTCGTCAAGATCTGAGTATATCCCGACCCCCGCACATTCCCCCGTTTGAGCGATGAACTTGCCCGAACAGCCTATTCCACCCATCCCTGAGGCCTCTGCCCAGGTTGCTACAGTCGAGGCCGTCGACGGGACCTTCAGGGGAGCTGTGTACAATTTCAGCGAAGTCAACCTGATTCCTCTGGTCTCAGATTAGGGAGAGGTAAACGAACTGGCAGGAAAGTATACCATTTCTGCCCAGTTCAAAGTTAGGGCTGCTCAACTCAGAAAGGTTGCCTGTCGACCTTTGCCTGCGTATGTAGCGGTGTAAAAAGATCAGTTCATGGCTGGTCTTCGTCTCCCCATTCCCAGCTTTCTTTTTCAGATCCTTAATTTCTGGGGTATTCGCATAACCCAACTCATTCCAAATTCAATTCGGTCAATTCTTGGGTTTTTCATCCTTTGTCGCATTCTTGAAATCTTTTACTCTCTTGATCTATTTCGCTCCTACTTTCATATGAAGATAAGCGGGCATGTTCTGAGCTAGTTCTACTTCGCTCGTAGGAGTGGGGTGAATCATCAGACTCGCGAACTGTTCTCTGGTGCTCCTTCCTCTATCAGGGGTTAGAAGGCTCAGTTCTTTTATGTGAAGAATATAGGCTTTCCTCTACTGACCTGGAGGGAGGAGACCCAGGTCTCCGATGCCTTTCCTTTATCCTTTCCCGAGTCCGAAATGAGCCACTTAAACAGCTCGAACATCAAGCTAAATGCGAAAGAGTTCTCCTCTGCTCAGCTCTTGACCGCGGGTCTGGTCCGAGCAAACCCTTCTGATCCTTTTAATGAGATCCGAACTCTCTCTCCTGCCGAACTGGAAACTGGTACTTATTTTTCCACCCTGTCAGATTACTCATTTTAGGCTCTGTTAGATGTTTGTTTACTGACCTGTGCTATTTTGCAATGAAAAGGTTTTCTCAAGTGTTTTCCTTGGTAAGAGCCTTCAGCTCAGCTCCTACGTCTCTGCCTGCTACGGATCCTGCCAGTTCTGCCCCTCTTCCTCCTTCTATTTCCACCCAATCCATTCCTGAGGCGGAGAGGAAGAAGAAGAAATCAAAGAAATCCCCGGCCAAGAAGGCCTGAACAGAGGCTACTTCCTCACCTGTTCGAAAGAGTGTTCCCACCTCCAATGCCACGCAATTCGGGCATTATGAGGTCAATATGGTCGCGGAGCAAGCTTGGACATCGCCTCCTCCTCATATGCAGCAGCATTTGAGAACAGTTTCGTACGATCTACAGATCAAGCTGACCATACATTTTCATCCTATACATTTCTGTCCGCCGTGGAGGCTGTCTATCAACGGCCGAATTCAATATCCCCAGATAGTTCGGGAACTGCTATAGGGTGCCATCCTCGCTCGAGACTATGACCTCATCAAGGTGGCCCCCAATTCTTCCCCCAATTCTTCCCTCCTATAGCATTACTATTCGGCGACTGGTCAGGTCGGTTCTACTTCTCTGTTCAGCTTTCTTGTTAAACTTAGTGTGGGAGGTTCCCTACTCATCCTTTTTTTTTCCTGTTCTAGCATGTCTGGTGAATGTTACTGGTGTCAAACTGGTCAAGAGATTCGAGAATATGACCGAGTTGATGGCCCAGAACAGAGAGACCAACAACAAGCTGACTACTCAGCTTGACGCTGCCACCTCTGAAGTGGAGGCATTGAAGAAACAATTGTTTCAAGTCCACACCAATTTTGAGCTCGAGATACAGAAGAGCTCTGCCTTTTCTGTTTAGCTAGAGGCCGAATCGAAGAAGTCAGTTGAACTGGGAAATCGGTATGTCGCTGCCATGGAAGAAGGTCGGGGGTTGGGTGTACGAGAATTCCTAAAGTCTGACGACTTCATGGCTGACCTGGCCATACTAAACATCCCCGTTCTTCAGTATGGGTATGCCTAGGCACTGAACGAAGTGCAAGCACTAGACCTTCCAGGATTCGACATTGAAAAATTTATTAATTATAATCCTAAAGCAGTATAGCAGCTCGACCGCCTTGTGGAGGGGTACTGGCACGGACACAAGCTTGTTGATCTGGTGGCCGACCCATCCCTGCTCGTGACCACACCTGAAGAAGAACAGGAGGGCGAGGGAGAAAGCCGAGCTGAGTAGATTAGGAGTAGGGAGTTCAGTTAGGCTGTAGGGCAAAGTATGATGTTGGACTGAATAGACAGTTCGATTTGTTCCTTTCATTGTAAATCGACATATTTTGTTGAATGAAATGCTTTTGCAGTACTTAGTCAATTTTTTGATACTATACTTTTTGTTTTAATAGTTAAGTAAGAACTCCCGAATAGACTTGAGGGTGTTTGTTCAAGCCAAAAATAATTGAATCGTGGATATAAGTAATAAAGAACTTAAAAAGCCGAACAGAAGGATAGTCACAACCCTTCAGTGGAAAATCTTCAAATTTAAACTGTGCCAAGTGCGTGGGACTTTTTCTCTATTAAGATAGGCTAACTTGCAATATCCTACACAATTTACCTCTTTTACCAGATACGGGGCCTCCTAGTTCGGATCTAGTTTACCGTGCTCAAGACCCGACTTACTGAGTTCTTCCTTAAGACTAGATCTCCTGGTTTGAAATAGAAATGTCTAACTTTGATATTATAATACTGAGCTATTTGTTCCTTATATTTGGCCATCCTGACGGCAGTTTCGTCCTTTTTTTGTTCGAGCTGGTCTAGGTTAAACCTCAGTTTTTCTTCGTTATTCTAACCTATGAAATTCAGCACTCTACCTGAAGGTAGACCAACCTCTGCAGGAATTTCAGACTCTATTCGTGTTTTCAAGCCGTGCAGAATGGTCCTATTGACGTTTTTCACCTATCCTTTGGTTTGAGGGTGTTCTACCGAAGTGAAATGCTGCTGAATCTCGAGCTCCTTACACAAATCACGGAAAGAATTTTGGGCTAACTGTTGATCATTGTCCGAAACTAGAACTCAGGGTACACCGAACCTGCATGTTATGTTTTTTCAGAAGAACATTTGCACTGACCTCCCACTGATAGCATTAAGAGGTTCAACTTCCACCCACTTGGTGAAGTAGTCTATGGCTGCAACCAAGTGTTCGTATCCTCCCGAAACTCGGGAAAACGGATCGAGCAGGTCGACTCTCCATTGGACAAATGACCATGGACTTTGTAGAGGAATTATCTCCTGTGTTGGGACATGATGAGTTGGCGTATAAAGTTGGCAAGCTCAGCATTTCTTCACCAGTTCGGCCGAGTCTCGGAAGATGGTCGGCCAATAATAACCCATTATCATTCCCTTCTTCGCCAGGATCCTTAAACCCACGTGGCCAAAAATGCCTTCATGCATTTCGCTTAGGATATGCTTTCCTTCCTCGGGTGTTATACACTTCAACCATGGACTTACGTATGACTTTCTATACAGCATTGGATTCGTTAGCACATACTTTGAGATTTAAGCAGGAGTTTTTGAACCTTCCTCATATCCAGAGAGAGTTCTCCCTGGGACAATTATTTCATGATGAGATCCATTCACAAGTTCATCACTTCAATTACAGCTGACTCCATCTGTTCGTAAGCTCTCTTCTTTACGATCTCTGCCAAGATTTCCTTGCTCAACGGTCCGAATGAGGTAGAGGCCAGCTTGGGTAAGACGTCCACCATTTTGTTATGAAACCTCAGGATTTGTTCGATATTGAACTGGCCGAACAGGCCTTTCAGCCCGCGCGCTCTGTTCACTTATCTCCTCAAGGGCTCCTTCTTGACCTCTTATTTTCCCAAGACTTGGTTCACTATCAATTGCGAATCGCTATAAACTTTTAACAACTCGGCCCTCATCTTCTGGGCTACCTCCATCTCTATGATCAAGGTTTCGTATTCGAATTCGTTATTAGATACCTGAAAGTCAAATCTCAAGACATAGGCCAGTTTTTCTCCTATGGGACTGATGAGGAGCAACCCATCTCCGCACCCCTTTTTGCCAGACGCTCCATCGATATATAACATCCACACCGGGATGGTTTGTTCTGTCTTTGCCTTGGGCTATTCAAGCTCCTGCCCCCTATCCTGCTTTCGCATACTCCAAAGGGGACTCCTTCTGCAATGAAATCGGCCAGTGCTTGAGCTTTAATTGCAGTTCGGGGTTGAAACCTGAGGTCATGCTCAGACAACTCAATAGTCCACTTGACCATCCGACCCGATGCGTCAGGTTCGACAATATCTGTTTCAGTGGTTGGTCAGTCACAACCATTATAAGATGAGACTGAAAATATGACCTGAATTTTCGGGCTGCGTGAACGACGCCAAGACGTACCTCTCTATAGGCGAGTATCAGGTTTCCACCACTTGTACACTGGCTTTTGAATTTTATCTTCTTCTCTAATTAATATCGCATTAACTGCCTTTTCTCCTATAGCCAAATACATTAACAGAGTTTTACCCTGTTCGGGAGAAGTCAGTGTCGACAGTTCAGTAATATGTGTTTTCAGTTTCTTGAATGCCTTTTGACACTTTGTTGTCCACTCGAAGTTTGGCCCCTTCTTCAGGGTCTTGAAGAAATGAGACCCCGAACAGTCGACTGTGACGGGAATCTGCTCAAGACGGCCATTCTACTGGTCAATATTTGCACTTCTTTGATGCTTTTTGGGGTGTTATATCCATAATGGCTTTTACCTTATCGAAATTAGCTTTAATTTCATCTTTGGGCATCATGTACCCCAAACGTGCACTTCTTGGGGTTCAACCTCACCTATGATATCCGGAGTATATAAAAAATTTGGCTAAGGTCTGAAATGAACTGACCCTGAGTCCTATTTTTGATTAGCATATCATCTACGTAGAACTCCATGTTGCAGCCTATTTGATCATTGAACTGCTTGTTAACTAACCTCTGGTACGTTGCTCCTGCATTCTTCAACCTAAAGGCATAGTGACATAACAGTACATTCCATATTCAATTATGAAAGAAGTTTTTTCCTGATTTTCCTCGGCCATGGCCATCTGTTGGTACCCCTTGAAGGCGTCCAAGAAGCAGAAGATATCATATCCCATAGTTGAATCTACGAGCAGTTCTATTCGGGACAAAAGGTAGCAATCTTTTGGGCAAGCCTTGTTCAGATTAGGGGTGAAATCGAGCCGAGTCGAGCTCGAGTAGTGGTGCACTCGAGCTCGAGCTCGACGCAGACCATCAGAGCTCGAGCTTGAGCGAGCTCGAGAAACAAAAGATCGAGATCGACTCGACACAAGCCTATGGAGCTCGAACTCGACTCGATCGAGCTCTACATGTACCTCGAGCTCGATATCGAGTCGAGTACTCGAGCTCGAATGAGCTCGAATTGCTCCTGGTTCTTGCACAATTCCAAAGAATCTAAAGAATTCTCAACGATGGGCACTGAGCACTACTAATTTGTATTAAACAATAAACTAAATTGCACTAAACATTCGAATTAAAGTACATTAATATCAATTGAACAAGATTAATTGCAATACAAAGAAATCAAACTTAGAAGCCATAAAGTCCTGGAGCCAGAAAGTCTTGCAGACTTGCACTAAACATAAGGTCAGATGCAATCTTGCACTGCACAGCAACATGCACGACAAGGGAGAGTGGACACAAAGAACTTCATTGCTCTACGCCTCTACATCCACAAAAGCTAAAATTTACACCACAGCTCGGTGGCATATATGTATACATATTACACCACAAAAGCTACTGATAGAACTCAATATGAGCAAGTTTTAAATTTCTCCTTGAAGAGGTAAACCAAAGAGTCAATCCAACCCATTTGGAATTCCATGCAGCAACATTTTGCATAAATGAACACAAACAAAAATTCACCTCTCTGTTTTATGAAGCAAGTTTTCCTATCCTGGTTGATATACAAACCATTGATTGTAAGATATTAGGCACCCAAAAACAAAAGGGAATAAAAAACCCAGCAAACGTCTTCACTAACTCAAAATCAGCAAATAGGAATTTCCACTTGCAAATCATCACAAAGCCCAGATTGAAAAGCAACACATGCTTCTTACCCATCCAAATAACTGTTCTTTGGACATTCTTAACATACAAGTCCTTTTTCTCTACCGGAACATAGTTAGGACCCATGATTCTAACCTTCATGCCAGTAGCAATTTTTTCAGAAAACACACGGCCAAAAGCAAAGAATCTACCTTTGTCAGATGCTGGAATCATCTTGGATACATAGAGCATAACCTGTTCCTTGGGACACACCTGTCCATCTTGTTCACAGGTTAAGACAGGCCGAATCCTTTCTCCCAGAGCCTGTCGAAGGACAGTTTCTGTTTAGACACACACACACCCTCAATACAATCAACCACCACAAATGCACCATCAGTAATACAAAGGGCAGCAGCAGCAGTCACCTCAGATGAGAAATCAACATGCCCAGGGGAATCAATAAGATTAATAAGGATTCAAGATTCAAGAATTTTAGCTTCCAAAATTCAGAAATTTCGCAAAAGAGAAGCCAATGAGAAACAAAAGGATAGGCAGATTAAAGAAACACCATACGCATGCAGAAACTAAGTGGCCATGATCCACATTAACATTTCAGCAATATACATAAGCAACAACCTGTTCTCAACATCATCAGAATTTCACGAAAATAGAAAAAAGAGTACAGCCAATTGAAAGGAAAAATTTAGGGAAATTTAGGAGTGCAGCCATCAGAATTTCTGGAGTCTAATAAGCATTTAGAAGCTCCTGTTTGTAATCTGGTAAATAAAACAGCTTGTTTGCTCCTTATGCATCTTCAAACTTCGGTGTATAATCTACGATACCTAGCCATACACAATAGACAAATCAACCAACTTATGTACAATATAAATTTAAAATTTGAACACAACTTAAAGCAAATTAAGAATAAGAAAATGAGAATTCACAAAAAAGATGGACCTGATTTCCAGCAAGTTATTTGCTCCTTATGCAACTTCAAACATTGGGCAGCTCATATTCAAGGACAACTTTTTGTGGCTGCATTTAGGTGGTGGAAATGCAAATAATGTAATACTTTAAAATCAATAAACAAACTAATAAATACTAGTTTATTTCTACAATAACAAATTTATATAGATATAACTTACTTTCAATTTCTTTTTGACCCCGTGTAAATTTCTACACCAATCGCCTGCACACATTAACGTCTGAACTGTCTCTGGAGCAAGTGAAGCACGGTATGAATCAATCACCCTAGTTCCAGCACTAAAGGTGGACTCAGATGCGACGGTAGTGATAGGAATGGCCAATACATCAGCTGCTAGTTGAGAGAGTACCGGGTATGCTGATCGGTTGATTTTCCACCAATCAAGACATTTGAAATCCTTTGGATTTTGCCCAATAGGTTGGCGAGGCTTGTCTAGGTAATCCACCAACTCACTCTTATGGGGTTCATCAGATTCGAGTTCACCACAATACTCATCCAAATCATCCCAATAGTCAGCACTTGCTCGAGGTGGACACACTATTTCAGATGCAAGATTTAATGAACAACCTTCCCCTGCATTTCCACTTGTACCCATAGCAACGTACTCCTCATAAAGCTCAAAGATGGCTTTTCGAACATATGTGATATTCTCTTGAGCTTCATATGTGGAATACATCTTAGGGAAGGCAAACTCTATTGCTCGCATTTTCTGTCTAGGATCCAAGATAGCTGCAATGGACATCAATAAATTGCACTCTTTCCAGTATTTGTCAAACTTGAGCTTCATTCTTGTAATCATACCCCGGACAAAATCATCTTCATCATCTACTCGTGCATCCAAGAGTTTCTTCACCTTTAGAATCTTAGGGAGGAATAGATTGCTAGTTGGATACTCACTCCCCGAAATTATGTGCGTGGCTGTGTAGAACTTCTCTAAAATGGTGCAAACTTTCACAACTTTCTCCCAATCCTCTGAAGATGGACAATACTCATAAAGGGGCTCTCGAACTTGAAAATGAGGAAAAACCTCTTTATATTTTATAGCACAATTCAACATTTCATATGTTGAATTCCATCTCGTCCTACAATCATGGAGCAATTTTTTTCCAGGAATTTGCAGGTGTTGAGCAATTTCTGCAAATAGCAATGCCCTACCATCAGATTTGTTCACAAAATCTACACTATCTCGAATATTTTCACAAATGTCTACTATCTCTTTCAAGCCATCTTGAACCATAAGGTTCAAGACATGGGCGCAACAACGAACATGAAACAGCTTTCCTCCACCCAATAGCTTCTTGCATCTCCCAAAGTCATCTTTCAACAATCTCACGGCCACATCATTGTTTGAGGCATTGTCCACGGAAATAGTGTGAATTTTTTCCTCATTTCCCCATTCCTTTGCACACTTAAAAACTGCATCCGAAATCTCAACTCCTCGACGTGGTGGTCGAATATGAACAAAATTTAACACCCTTTTCTGAAGCTTCCAATTTCCATCAATCCAATGTCCGGTCACCACCATGTATTCAATTTTCTGATTCTTTGATTTCCACATATCAGCGGTCAAGCTGACTTTCTGTACCTGCCTCAGCAAGTTCTTCAACTTCTTTTTCTCTATCTCGTACACCTGTGTACAATCCTTTTTAGTTGTCATACGTGAGATCTTCTGCCACTCCGGCCAGCCACGTTTCATCATTAGGTTGAAACCCTCTTCCTCCAAAATTGTGAAAGGATGCTCGTGCATCAAGATCCAATGTGCAGCAGCCTCTCTCATTGCTTCCATATCAAATTTGCCCGTGTGCAATGGTGGTACAGTTGAAAAACGCTCATCCGCCGGCTGAAAGTTAATCTTTGTTTGCTGCTCAGCCATCCTAAGCTTGGCTTTTCTAACGGAACAGTTTTCTCGATGCCTCCACATGCTGCTGGTTTGTTTAGTTTTTCCCCGATTTAGTTTCTTGCTACAATGTTTACAAATGGCATAATATATGCCATTTTCTTCCAAATCGTCGAAATCTTCCCATGCCTCAGATGTTTTATTCCTTTTAGGTACTCGGAATTTACCATCATCTTCAGCCGCGTCTCCTTGGTGCCTATTGGTGTCTTCGGTTCCCCATTCTTGTGTTTCACCACCCTCCTGTGTGGGATCACAGCCATCACGGCTTACAAATATTGGGCTATCAATCATGACTGGTGTGGATGAATCAGCCCCAGACACACGTGCTATTGAAGTAACCTCGGGTGGACTAATAGACATGCCTTTAATAGAAAAACAAACATTTGCATTGAAATGAGTTCCAGTACAAACATTTGCAGCATGATACAGAGCTTAAAATAGGCCAATCATACTAAAGATTGCTCATATTTCTGCTGCACAGATAACTTTCAGCAACTGGAAGAATAACAGTCATGTGGTTTAAGTTGATAGGCATCAAAACATATTTGCATTGAACTCTTAGTGTTTCATATTCCTATCATAAGCACAAGGGTTAGATCTTATGAGCACTTACCAACCAAAAAAAAAAATCAAACACGGTCACCATCACCAAACAATATATTCCAAGCACAATTTCTCAGATTGAACTCCAACCATCAGGATATTTCAGATTAAAAGTTGCAGAAGAATTAAGAAATCAAACCATAACAAGCAACAAAATTAATCAAGCAACTGCAAGCCAACTCCTGCAAGAGTACACACACTAAAATGGCAACGAACCATCTAAACAGCATGAACTACTAGCTGCCAGGTTAAGAGAACTACCAAAAAGGAACTACCAACAGTAATGAAGATTGTCTTTAATTTTTCTAATTCCTGGAATAATTTGTTGCGTTAAATAAAACTGCATAAGATAGCATCAAAATTATTCTCTAGATGACCAACTTAAGAACATAACTGAATATTCTCATTAATCTTATTAATATACTAGCTAGGTAACACTTAATAATCCAACTGAAATCAGTGCATTTTCACATCAAAGAAAAATCCACAAACATGTTTAGAGCCAATGTCAAGAAACTTACCAATTCTTGGAGCTGTAGCGCCAACTGCCGAATCACTTGTTGAAGGAATCGAGCTGCCTTCCATTTCCTCAAAGGTCCAATGCAGCAATGGAGAGCGAATGAGATACGCAAATGGAATATATTGAATCGCAGGCTGCAGCCCCCAATTTTTTTGGTTAGGGTTTGGAGATTAAAAATTAATATTAGACTTATCAAATTTAACCTCATAATGCACATATTTACTACACAAATGCACAATAAGTACCTCAATTTGTCAAATGCAGCTGTTGAATTTGGTGGGTTTTGATTTGATTTGAAATTGTTCGGCTGCTGAGCTGCTCACGCTGCTACTGCTACCTACTCCATTTTGAGCTCCAGGAGAAGGAAGAAGGAAGAGTAGCTTGAACTGCGGAAGTGTTTAAAGCTTCAGATGTCTCTACTGTGATAGTTGAGAAGATGAGCCAAAGACTTGAGAGATTGGGATTTGAGAGCGAAGGACTGAAGGCTGAAGAATGAACTGAAGAGTGAAGCACCGAAGACGAATGAAGGACGGATTCATTATTTCATCGTTTTTAGTTTTCAACCAAAATTACATATTCACCCTTCATTATTATTACAATATAGCTGACTAAGCCCGTAAATATTCTAACTAACAAACCTAAAAGGGTAAATTGATATATAAAATATACATATATGTCACCGAGCTCGAGCTACTCGACGAGCTAAAATTTCTTATTCCTAATTACTCGAATCGACTCAATTTACTGTAGCAATTAGCTCGAGATCGACTCGAGATCGATTTTTCTCGAGCTCGAGTCGAGTACTTAGTCAAGCTACTCGCGAGCTCGATTCAAGCTACTCGAATTCTCTGCACCCCTAGTTCAGATCGATGAAGTCTATACACATTTTTCAAGCCTTTTCATCCTTCTTCACCAACAGAGGATTGGCCAACCAGGTCGGGTAGTAGACCTCCTTCACGATCTTAGCTTCCAAAAGCTTGACTACCTCTTGCTTAACGACCTCATTTCCTTCAAGAGCAAAACTCATTTTCTTTTGCTTTATTGGCCGATTGTTAGAATCCACATGCAATTTATGAACAGCTAGTTTGGCGGGGATTCCAAGCATGACCTCCGCACTCCCTGTGAAAACTTTCGCATACTCTAATAATAGGGATTCCAGCACCTCCCTGTTTAGCTCGCGCCCTTATCACCCAATCTGGTTGCTCTTGGTTAATTGGAATTTCGAGCATCTCTTCATCTGTCTCAAGCTTTTCGCTCCTTTCCGCTGGCTCTAAAGGTTCTAAACAAGCGATTTGGGCCACCAACTTTTTCTTTCCCTTCAGAGTTGGAACGTAACAGGTTCGAGCCACTTCCGAATCCCCCTGCACCTCAACCACTCCTCCAACGTAGGGAATTTCAAGCTCAGGTGTAAGGTAGAATAGACAGCTCGGAGGACATTCAGGGTAGGCTGTCCTAAGATCATATTGTATGATGACGGCTCCTTTACAACTGCAAAATTGACCGAGACAGTTCGGCACTTTGGCAATGTGCCCACCATAACCATGAGCGTAATCATCCACTCGGGTTTGATCGGTGGCCCTGCAAATCCAATAAGAGGAGTTCGAATCGGAATGAGTTGCTTATTCTCTAACTATATCTCTTTGAACGTCTTATAGTACAATACATCAATGGAGCTCTCATTGTCTATATACACCTTCTTTACTTTGTAATTGCACGTTACCCCCTCTATAACGATAGTCTTCTGGTTATTAGATGCTAGGGGAACTGTGTCTTCGGATCCGTACACTATCTCCTTATATATTTTTAACTGTTTACTCGGGTTGTGCCCACTAGGAGGGGGCAATTGCTTCGCTGAGCTGTATGACTATCCCCCCAACGGGTCCCCCAGCTATGATGTTGATCACTCCAACTAGATTCTGTACCTCCGGCTCTGGAGTTCGGTCTTTGTTTCCCTGGAACCGGTCTCATGAATGTCTTATCCTTTCGCTTGTACTCCCTTCTCCTCTGTTTTTCTTGTTCACTCTTCAGACGATTAGCTTCTTCGGCGTTGGCCCTTTCATGAGCTCGATCTAGCATTTCTCGAATTGACTTAGTAGGCTTTTTCACAAATTTCGTATACAACTTTTGTAAGCGTAGCCCATTAATGAAGGTTGTCATGACCACCTTGTCATCTTGATCGTGAATTTGAAAGGACTTGTTATTAAATCGTACCATATACTCCCGTAAGGACTCCTCCGATTTCTGCCAAACTGCCATCAGATGAGCAGTGTTCTTGGAGAAGGCTCAAGACGAGACGAACTGAGCTGCGAACAGGTGAGCGAGTTGCCCGAAAGATCATATGGATTGGGAGGTAGCCCTTGGAACCATTGGCGTGCCCTTCCCTCAAGAAACATGGGAAAGATTTTGCACTGAACGGCATCCGCAGCAGTCTGCAATCGGATATGAGTTAATAACGCAAACAGATGGTCTTCTGGATCTGTGGTAGCATCATAGGCTTTCATGCTTGGTATCTTGAACCTGGGCGCCAAGGGTAGTTCTCAATATCCGATATGAAAAGAGAGGAAGAGTACCTGTCCTCCTTCAGATCCAATAGTAGGTCTAGTTCATCCCATATTGGGTATTCTTCACGCTTTGGAGAATACTCTTTTCCCCGAAAAAATCCAAAGTGGTCTGTTCGGGAGTTCTTATGGGAAGGTTCGAAAGCTTCCATCTGATCCTGTGAAGGTTCTTTTCGTACCCGTTTTCATTGGGGGTATGGACTTCCTGTTCCTGACTCCGATGATTCTTCTTACCCTTCTTTTGGGTTTCAAGACTTGGATCATGATGATTCCCCCTTTTATAGCTCGGGTAGTTCACGATTACTTCGAAGGTGGGCAGATTTTCTTGCCACGACTTGCACCAACTATTCAGGTGGGATTCGAGAGAGCTCTGTCCCATCCTCAACTTGGGTCAGACCATGTTGAGGATTTTGCCGATCGCTCTGCTCGTTCCCCCTAGGCTCCTCAGTGTTCTTCTGAGATTGAGTCGTAGGCATGGTTTGCAAAGAGAAACAAGCTTTCCCACAAACGGCGCCAATTGATGAGTATGCTGAGATTACGATCCGAACAGAGCTCCCGTGTATGCTCTCGAACTGACCTGCAATGGATGAACAGGGGGACTAGCTCCCCGTTGTGACTCAAACGCTCAAGTTAGTTGAGAAGTAAGAGAAAGTAATTGTAATGTATAGTGCTGTATGTGTATGTGTGCATACCTTTCCTGATCCCTCCATTCCTTATTTATAGAGTCCTGTGGGATGGTTTGGAAAGAGTCCTAAGTCATCCCGCTACCTTTGGTAGCTATCCCAAATATGAGTCCTACTAGATCACGGGAGGTGGAGTCCCATTTAGATTCTACCTCTGGCCTTACCCAATGGGTTCGGAGTCCTCCCCCTATTCGGACTTTTGGAGACTTGTGGCTAAGGTTCGAACTGGCAAGTGTGCGCTGTCGAGCAAGCTGCCCGAATTGACATGTGTCGCTAGGAGAGTTGACCCCTCTACAGGTACAAAATAGTTTCCTTGTTTAGTTTCTGGGCTCTTGTGATGGTTTAAAGTTGTCAATCCTCAACAATAAAACTGCTAAAAAAGTTGCCTGAAATTGGTTTCTGGGAAGATAGCTTTGTGTTTTGTGGATTTGGCTTTGATCAATCCTATGATGATTATAAGGTTTTAAAAGGTGTTTGTTGTGATGAATATTGGTTTAATGAAGAGAATTTTGTATATTTGCATAGCATAAAGAGAAAGGGGGTAAGAGTTTATAGTATAAGAAGTGATTCTTGGAAAAGAATTGGAAATTGTCCTTATAATGAGGTTTTGCAAGTGGATGGAGCTTATGTTGATGGATTTTTTATTGGCTAGTGCTTGAGAAAAGGGGTAAGGATCAGATGTTATGCAGAAGGATTGGATGCTTTGATTTAGGAGATGAAAAATTCAAGAATTTGGAACTACCTAAGTTTACTGGGCATATGCTACATGTTGGGGTTTTAGAAAGGTTTCTTTGTTTGGTTTGTAGTCACTATGAATCTAGCCCTGGAGCATGGACAATATGGGTGATGAAAGAGCATGGTGTCATAAGTTCTTGGGCTAAAGTGGCCAACATTCCAATTCTATTCAAAACTCCTTTTGTGGTTCCATTGTGCATTAACAAAAATGGAGAAGTTGTGTTGCAAATGGGTCACAAGAAAGTTGTCAAGTTTAATTCCAAGAAGAATAAGTTTGATGTTCTTGTGCACAAAAATTTTGAGATCGAAACAGCTCTGTATATTGAGAGCAATTTGTCACCCTACACTAATCCCAAAAGAAAGGCAACCGCCAAGGCCAGAGAGATACTCAAGAGAGTGGAGCTGTAAACTCGATGGTACTTCTAGTGATATATCTCTTCTTCTATGCCTTCCTTGTGTTAATTACTGTACTGCCTCCTTTTTTGAGTCTTGATCTTCAAATTACTTTTGCTGGTGTATAAACTCAACAACGAATGATAGATGATGCACTTGTCTTGCGTATTACTTTGGCTTTAGATGAATTCATTTGTTAAAGCTATGGAAGCTTTCAATGTCTACTGATATTTTATAAAGATACCCAACTTTTTTATTGACTAAGAGGAGGGGAGAACGGAAAAGCAGGAGGAATTATTGGTCAAAATGAAACTATTGGTCTAATGGAAGGGGAAAAAAACCTTAAACTATGGGAGTATGAGCTAATCCAGAACGCAAACATGTTAATTAACCTCTCAACAGCTCAAGAGTTAGGGTAGCTGCATTAACTTTCTATCAATTTTGCACCTGACATAGTGCTGGCTTTGAATCAATTGCACTCTATGATTGTCACAAAATGAACACCTTCTTGTCCACTTGCATTCTTGGGAATTGAAGCTCTCCAACCATATGCTTCCTAATTATTGGGTTTGTAGCTGGACTCACTGCTTCTATTTTGTGCTCAATTTCCATGTCTAAAGCTTTTATTTGATTTGCATTAACATCAATCTACACGGCACATATCAACAACTCATATTTTATTGTCTTCTAATTATTTAAAATCCTTGAATTAAGTAAAACCCAAATTTATTCCTTTATTTTGGGGATAATTTCAGATACCTCCCTCAAGGTTTTTGATAGTTGCATTTAAATATCCTCTAAATTTAAAAATTACACTTATCTCTCCCCTATGATGGATATGACAACTTGTCAGCGCCAAAAGCCTCCTAATGACCAACTTTTCGTCAAAATGTTGCAGCTAATATTATTGCAAAAAATGTGAGAAAAAATTGCCTACAACAATAGTATTTTTTTATTTGCTTCTTGGTGCAAGCATCTGCAAAAGCAAAATTGATTTTGTTATTTCTCAACTATTATCTTGAGATGCAAAATTGATTTTATTATTCCTCAATTTGCCATAGAGAGGAATAATGCTAAGAGTTTTAAATAGGATGCATTTTTTACACTTTATCTAGGTTATATGATGCCAAGATAGAGCTGTTGCAACCTGTCCACTTCTTCTTGCTTCTAACGGTCATAAGTGCAGAATTGTACATGCACTCTTTGTTGTACTGAGAGGATCCTTACTACTTTCACATCTTTTTTAATTAATTTTTATAAACAAAGTGGCAAATGTTTCGTTCAGAATATAAAGAGGGTAAAGTCGGAAAAAATTCATGTGTCTGTACCTTTTCCCACTTTTTTGACTTTCCTTTAAAGGCAAAGGCTACAATATTTATCAAATGTTTCCATCAAAAGAAGGTGAGTGTAATTTTAATTTTAGAGGGTATTTAAGTGCAATTGTCTGAAACATCGAGGAAGGTATACAAAATTATCCCTTTATTTTGCTAGCAAACACTAAATAAGAAAATTTGCAATTTGATAAATCAATGAACTATTTTATAAACATATGATAAACAGTAATTTAATTTCAATTGACTTTTTACATATTACGATGCAACTATTCATTCTCAAACTCAATAGTTTTTATTTTTATCACCTTTTCTCAATTGTTTCAGAAAATAAGAAAAAAAAATAGAAACAAGCAATCATAATGTTTTTATGAAAAATAAAATAATAAAAAATAAAGACAAGAGCTCACATTTAAGACTTTTTTTTTGTTTTGGTTTAAGAATTGTACATAAACTAGCTGCTGGCCTTGACAAGATGGAGTTTTCGTTTTGAAGTGCACTGCAGGTTCCCAGTCTAGGTACTCGACCTCTAGTAGTGACGGAGCCAAAACTTTTTTTTCTAGGGGGTCAAAATTTTTTCTAATAAAATTATCTTAATATATTATGTTGAAAATAATTTTCATCTATTTAAATATATGACATCTAAAAACATCAAATATTAACATTAATTATAAAGATATGTTTATGTTGTAAATATATAGCAAAGTCATAATGAAAATTAAGACAAGAAATAACCTTTGATTAAATATTTTATAAGATCATAAACCATCCAAGTTGTAACTTATGAGAAGATATTCCAATATGTCACCTGTCACCTATGCAATATATATATATATATATAACTATGTAGTGTAAAAATAACTATTTTCAATTAAAAAAAGATTAAAGTTATGTTAACATACCTTGAAATTTCAACCTCTTTTCTTAAAATAAATTGTGTTTTACATTTTTTAATAGAACTAAATTCATTTATAATTAAATCAATGCTAAATTTTTTAACAACTTCCTTTTCTATGTATACAGTTAGGCAATCATTTAAAAAATTATCTTTGAACTTATTCAGAGCTTTATCTTGATTATCTTCATAATTAGAAATATTTGTTCTGTAGTTGCAGTTGACACAAGAAGAGAAGTGAGAACAACTCTAATCAATTGGACTAAGTTGTATATTTATATATGGGTCAACAAAGTAATTATTTTTGTTTTAACCCATTGATAATTATGTATTGGGTCTTTTTATTATAATATATTAAATTGAGTCAATTTACTATGGATCATCAAATTATATGTTTAGGTTTTTGAAATTTCATAATATAAATTAACATTGCAAAAAATTAAGGAAAACCAACTTTGTTTTATATATATATATATATTTATATACTATAAATTAAAATTTTAAAAATTTAGGGCATGGCCCCCTCAGCCCCCTTGGCTCCATCATTGACCTGTAGAGTTACTTTATAACTCCCACCATACGTACCCGACGTCTACATGGACTC
Source organism: Coffea eugenioides (assembly GCF_003713205.1). Taxonomy (NCBI): domain Eukaryota; kingdom Viridiplantae; phylum Streptophyta; class Magnoliopsida; order Gentianales; family Rubiaceae; genus Coffea; species Coffea eugenioides. Next base: position 3,298,047 of record NC_040044.1, read on the forward strand.
TATAACTCTTTTTGCCATCAGAACTTCACTTTCTTTCAAATACAATCATTTGAAAGCTGGCATCTCTTAAAGGCGAACTCCATTCCTACGAGCTCACGTTCCGTGAATTCTTGAGAGCTGGTATTATCAAAATGCAAAGATCCTATAAAAGAACCCTAGCTTCATGGAGGCGAAGCTTGGACTCATCATCCCTGCATTCATCGAACTCCGTCTCCCTTTGTCTCCAAACCCGCTCCGCAGATGCCACATTGGATGCCACCTTCCCAAAGACCTCCCGGTTCCAGCGTCTCAGAGATTGGCGTACTCGGTATAACTTGTTTGAGAACTATTTCGGACGTTCTCCAATTCGTGGTTTTCGGTTTTGGTGAATGGGGAGCAAACTGGGCTTTTCAAGTCCTCTCAAGGGGTTCGGCAGGGGGACCCATTATCTCCTGCGCTTTTCTTATTTGTAGCCGAATTTTTGGGTAGGGGTATCCAGCAGTTGTTTGAAGCTAAAAAGAGCCGCTACTTTGTGACTGCGGGGCCGAATGTTCCGTATCTAGCCTTTGCGGATGACACAATTATCTTTACTCGCTGCTCCCACGACGCGTTGTCAGTAATCCAGGATTTTTTACGCCTATATCAGGCATATTCGGGGCAGGTGGTAAATCTCAATAAGAGTTCCTTCGCGTCATCCTCGAGGCTGTTAGAGTCTCAACGGGGGATTATCAGGGCACTTCTTGGCTTTAAAGAGCAGCAACCCCCCTTCAGTTACCTGGGAATCCCCTTGATACGGGGCAGGGTTACGAGTGCGATCTTTGATGGTCTACTGTCTAGGATGCGGCAGCGATTATTTCACTGGAGTTCAAAGATGCTGTCAATGGGGGGCAAAATCATCCTCGTCCGTTACGTATTGGGTTCTATACCTTTATATTGGCTTCAGGCTCTGCAACCCCCAGGGGCAGTGCTAGTAGCGATGGGTCGGCTCTGCAATGCCTTCTTATGGGACAACCCAGATTCTCGCCGTATTCACTGGACGGCGTGGGAGAGGGTGTGCTACCCGGTCGAGGAAGGGGGGTTAGGATTTCGTTCATTTGAAACGCTAGGGCAGGCGTTTGCATGCAAGCTGTGGTGGAAATTAAGAGCAAATGAGTCACCGTGGTCAAATTTTATGCATTGCAAGTATGTGAAGGGCGAGCATCCGGGCTTGGTTTCATTTCATCGACCTTCGGCTGTGTGGCGGCGTCTGCTGGAGGTGCGGGGGGTTGCTGAAGAAAACATCCGGTGGTGCCTTGGTGAGGGTTTGGTAGATTTCTGGCAGGATAGATGGTGCACGGATGTCCCCCTCGCCCAGCTGGTCTCGGGCCGTAGTCACTCGCATCTTCTGGTGGGGGAACTCTTCATGGACACGGGATGGGATGCTCAGCGACTGCGGCAGTTGTTGCCGGGAGCCTTGGTGGAAAAGGTCCTGGCCCTACGTGTGTTCCCGGGTATGCAGGACAGGATGATCTGGGTGGCATCCCAGTCGGGGGAATTCTCCATCACCTCAGCGTGGGAGCAGCTTCGGGGGAAAAGAAACATTTCCATGGTGGACTCCCTCTTATGGAGCCCGATTATCCCAAAAAAGATCTCTTTCTTTGGGTGGAGGGCATTGAGGAGCTGGCTGCCATTGGATGGGGTTTTACAGCAGCGGGGACGTCCTTTGGCGTCAAGGTGCTCATGTTGTGGGGGTGTGACGGAGACCACTGGCCATCTCTTGGTATCTGGGCCAGTGGCTGTGACAGTGTGGAAGTTTTTTGCAGATCGCTTTGGGATTATGACACAAGGGCGGGGGGTGCAGGCTAGACTCTCCAGCTGGTTCTTCTCCCGCTCCTGTGTGAACAGGAATCATATTCGTGTCCTTCTTCCTATGGTGATCCTATGGTTTCTATGGAAATCCCGTAATGCAGCTCGTTTTGAGGGGACGGCCATGTCCCCAGGGATTATCATTTTGCAGGTTAGCGCATTTATCCAGCAACTGGGAAGGGGCGGTCGGTTACGCCGGCAGGACTTCCAGGGGGATGCAGACTGCGAGTGGGCGACATTTGGCATAGACAATCGACGGCAGGTTATACCCCGCGCAGTTACTTGGGCATTGCCACCCACGTCCTCAGTGAAACTGAATACCGATGCTAGCGTCACCGAGGGGCTGGCCACCGGGGGGGGACTGGTGCATAATTCAGATGGCGACCTGGTTTTTGCATTTTACAAGGAGTTCGGGGAGTGCGATGTGCTCACAGCAGAGGCGTTGGCGTTATTGGAAGGTTTGCGGTTATGTTATGCTCGGCACATCATGCACTTTGTGGCTGAGGTGGATTCGAGTGTTTTGGTGCGCATGGTCTCCTCTTGCGGCCCTGCCCGATGGCCTTTGGTCAACACTCTACGTCATATTCAATGGCTTTCAAGGCAAATGGGGGTCTCAGTGGCACATATCTATCGAGAAGCAAATACGGTAGCGGATGCCCTTGCGTGTTCGCGGCCTCGACAGGATGGCGTTTTTACGGTCCGGGCTGAGCTTCCTCGGAAGGCCCGGTCCGCTCTCCAGTTGGACAGGCTTTCAGTTCCCTCGATTCGGCTAGGCAGGGTCCGGCATTAGTTTCGCGTAGTTTTGTCTAGGCTTTTTTGGCTCTGTGTAACTTTGTTCGCTCGGTGGCAATAAAAGTTGAGTTATAAAAAAAAAAAAAAAAAAAAAACTACTTGTAGTATGATTTTAAAATTCGTAACAAAGTTGGGAGGATAAAATTCCTCCATTTTGTAAATTTTGAAATGCTAAGATGGATCCGTTCTATTGTGCTAACGGAGATTTATAATACTAACGGAAGTGTAATTTTTGGGAGGATAAAATTCTGACCAATTATTGTTTTTAGGCGTGAAGAAAGGTTTTGCAACTTAGATGTCTTGCTCAACCTTTGAATAAAGTCAATACTTCATTTTGGTATGATTCTTGGCATTCTTTGGGTCCCTTGTACAAAATATATAAATATCCCGTCTCTCTACTCGAAAGTTTGGGTCTAACTATAAAATCAGAAGTTATTGACTTTATCAGAGGTGATGATTGGGAAGTGGCAACATGGGGGGAAGTTTACTGCTTTGGTTAGTGACTTCAAAAAGTCTACTCCTTTATCTTTGCTATATAACTTATATCGACCGGATCAAATGGCATGAAGAAATTGTTCTGTTCTGGTGTTAAGATAAGGTGGTTCAACCTGATATGGGGCAAAGCGCATATTCCCAAGTTTGCTTTTGTGCTTTGGTTGGCTATACAGGAAAGATTGATGGCAAAGGTGGTTCAACCTGGCATGGGGCAAAGCTCATATTCCCAAGTTTTCTTTTGTGCTTTGGTTGGTTATACAGGAAAGATTGATGAAAAAGGATAGGGTTTGTAGGTGGGGTGTCATTAATGAATCTATCAATTTGTGGACAATTGTTTTTTAGTGGTTACTTTTTGCATTGTTCTTGGGATACAGTTCAAAGGATGTGGTTTTTTTTTTTTTTTTTTGACAGAGGTACTTTATATTAGAGGTAGAATGAGTTGGAAAGGATGTTTTCACTTTATATAGAAGTGGAAGTAGCGTGAGTTGGCAACAGGAAGTGTTATGGTGGAGTAAGCATACATGCTTTGATTCATTTGTTGCTAAATTCAAGAGGTTGGTTTTAGCAACAGTTTGGAACAAGCATATTTTTTCAACAATCCATAAACAGAAAATCCCATTTCTGATATTCAAAAAAAGAATAATAAAATTTATCAATGTGATATACCTTACTGCACAGTAATGCGAATCCGCATGAAAAACGAATCTGTACGGATCAACTACCGTGTTAACTGACTCGCTATCATGAACTGAATAAATCTTTTCAAAGCATACCTACTAATGTAATTGTGCATCAGATTTGAAATGCCTAAGTGCTTAATCCACTTCACTTCTCTATGGTTGATTGGTTGCTTGAAAATTAGGCAGCAAGCGAGCAGAATTATCACCTTGAAATTATTAAGTAGATCATGTACATTATGAAGCATGTAACTTGATATTCTAAAATCAATCACTCATCACTAATAAATATTAGATAAAAAGAATGACTGACTTTAATTATACTCAGTGATAGATGATTAATATTTGCATTACATGATATTTTCACATGGTGCGGCACCGCGTGTTCTTCATACTAAAGAAGGAAGTACGGAATCACTATAGTCCACAAAACATGCCATCTTCATCAATCATTCTCTTCTTCTTCGATGTAACTTTCCTGAACATATATGCAAGCTTTAAAGAAAAAATTCAACAAGAAACCTCAAAACTCAACTACAGCCCAGGTACAGTAAAGAAGGAATACAGAAGGCTGGGAGTTCAAGCGTGTGACAACATCAATGAAGCAACTAATACCCGAATTCTCTGCCAGCTAGGCTTTCTTCAGTCGATCCAGCCAAAATAAATAACAAGGGAAAATCAGTTTTGGTCCCCAATATTTGGCCTGTATTTCAAATTAGTCCCCAATGTTTCGGTCAGAAAAGGGAGACTTGCAATTTTGGTCCCCATATTTAAATAATAGGTAGATTTAGAACGGAAATAAAACAAGGGAGAATTGTAATTTTGGTCCCCAATCTATAGTGTATGCACGAAATTATCCCCAATCTATTTTGAAAATCAATTTTGGTCCTCAATCTATTCAATTTTGCGCTAAAGTGGACAATTGACGGAATCTCTTCAATTTCAATCGGAACTAAGTCACGTGAGATCACGTGCCGGCACCTAAAACCCCTTTTTCAATTTTTTAATTTTTAAAACACATTTTTTCTAGTAGCTTGGCTTTTGGCATGGACACTCCTGTCCCCTCAGCCAGATCAATCTCCTCCTCGCCAATTCTTTTCCAATCAAAACTCTGAATTAGAGATCCCAAGGCCAAACCCACCACCCGCCATGCTAGGCCAGAACTAGAGCAAGATCTCCTTCCCATCCCAAATGGAATCAGCTTGATAGCTGAACCTACAAGCCTTCGAATCTCTCTGGCTTGAAGCTTGTTGGATCATCTCAAGCGTTTGGGTCCCTGTGAACTGCCCATGCATTAACTAGCAAAATTGTGCCTCGTAGAATATTGTATCCCCCAATTTTACAGTCATCGGATGACTCATGTGGCACTAGCATTGGTGATGCTAGGTACAACCGAAGTGTTTCTGAAATAATGTTATGAAGATAAGGAAGATTGAATAGATCATGTTCGTCGACCAATCGATCAGTCCCTACTTGAGTATCCAATTCAGCTCGAGCTTTCTCTAGCACCTCGGGATGGTTGAGTAAAAGAGACAAGGCCCATTCTATAGTCACCGATGAAATGTCTATTCCAGCTGTAAGCATGACCTACCAATAATATACTAGTGGTTCAATTGAATGCTCATTCCAGTTCAATGGTGAAGAATGGCTAATAAGGAAAGAATATACTTACTAGTATAATCCCTTTGATGATTTGGTCCGTATAATCCCTTTGATTTCCAATTATTATCATCCGCTCTTCTCTCTCGGCTGCTTGCTTGCTTGCCTGCTTATGAAGTAGTACTGCTGTTGCTCCTGTTGTTTGTGCAGAAGAGTTGAACTGGGTCCGTCTCTGGTGTTTATTGCAGATTATCTCCATTACTAATGGAGGCAAGAACGAGACTTGGACTTGGAGGCCAAGCTGAGCTTCTTACTCGTGCTGTGGGTTATGGGGATCTGAAGGCGGCGGCCAACAAGAGGAGTAGTTTGGATTGTGAGATTACCAATTTCATGTCTTTGTTTAATAAGACAAAAGACAAGAGAAAGCTGAAAATATTAAAAAACGTGTTTTAGAAATTTAAAAATTGAAAAAGGGGTTTTAGGTGCCGGCATGTGATCTCACGTGACTTAGTTCCGATTGAAATTAAAAAGATCCCATCAATTGTTCACTTTAGCGCAAAATTGAATAGATTGGGGGCCAAAATTGATTTTCGAAATAGATTGGGGATAATTCCGCACATACACTATAGATTGGGGACCGAAATTACAATTCTCCCATAAAACAATGACTAATGCTCAATATCAAATTGTTGTTAGTCAACAACTTTGACTCTACACTTTTGGTCCCCAATATTTTGATTTTGAATCATTACATTTTTCTAATTTTTAAATAGTGATATTAAGATTTTTAGCATGAATTAAGATATAAATTAGAATGAAATAGTATAAATGGGTGATAAGAATTTTAGTATAATTAAATTTCTTTTTCTTCTTTTCTTTTATTTCATTTATCATGCTAAGAATATATATGTTTCCCTTCGTTTGCATAGTTAGTTTCAAATTTGGTATAACATATGTATGTTATTGTTTCTCACTATTAATTAAAACTCTTTATATTGACACAACATGATCATAGCCTAACTGGTCTATCTTTGTTAAATATGTTATAATTAGATGATAATATACCAATAATAAGTAAAACATAAAGTAGTAGAAGAAATGGAGAATTCTATCTTTGTAATCTAAATATCTCATAGTTACTACTTAAAAAATTGTTGCATGTCTTGTGCATGTAAGTTTTAAATTGTTGTAGTTAGGCATTGTACTTATAAATCTAGTAATTTCAGGAATTCTTAAAAAACTATATTTTAGTTTTTGTTGTCTTTCCTACGAATTGAAAACTAATGTTCCAATATTGTAGTTTTAAAGCATTTATTTTAATTTCTATGCACTTTGATAATCATTTAGTGGTTCATATAATGTATATGAAATACCAACTTCATTTCAAATTTAATTGGTAACCTATTAAAATCCCAAAAAAAAGATCAACTTAATTTACAAAAAGTATATATTCCTTATATTTTAAAGGGACATTTAATTAAGTTTTTAATTATCATTAGAAATAAAAATAATAAAACTCACTATGAATTATTTATTTGAGACTAACTACGTAAAAGAAAAGAAATATATGATATATTGTTACTTATTAACATGAATAAATAAAATAAAAAAAGCAAAAGAAGTTTAATTAGAATCATTATTGCCCATTTAATACTGTTTCATTCTAATTTGCATCTCAATTCATGCTAAAACCCTTAATATCACTATTTAAAAATTAAAAAAATATAATGATTCAAAATCTAAACATTAGGGACCAAAAGTGTAAAGTCCAAGTTGTTAACTAATGGCAATTTGATATTGACCATTAGTGGTTATTCAATTTTCATTAATTGTCAAATTTTTGTCTAAAATGATAAATTTTGGGAGCTAGATTTGTTTTAATCAAAGTATTGGAGATTAATTTGGCACACTAGCCTAACATTGGAGGATAAAATTGCAATTCTCCCTAATAATAATAGTAAAGTAGCAGTAGCATTTTTGAAAGTCAGAGAGATCCACACAATGACATGAGATTTTAGATTCCAGGTGTCTAAAAACTATGGGCTGTATATAGCCAAGATAACGGACCAGAAAATGAAAAGAGCACAGGGATTACAAGATTAAGTAATTAGTTTGATTAGAGTAGAACATAATAAAGTGTTAGAAGTTGTCAGTAATTTTTATATGGCTTATAGCATTTAAAATTCATATTTTCACCATAAAAAGGATAATTAATTCATTTTTGGGTATTATTATTATTATTATTATTATTATTATTATTATTATTATTATTATTATTATTATTATTATTATTATTATTATTATTATTATTATTATTATTATTATTATTATTATTATTATTATTATTGTTATTATTATTATTGTTCTTATTATTATTGTTGTTATTATTATTGTTGTTATTATTATTGTTATTATTATTATTGTTATTATTATTATTGTTATTATTGTTATTGTTATTATTGTTATTGTTATTATTATTATTATTATTATTATTATTATTATTATTATTATTATTATTATTATTATTATTATTATTATTATTATTATTATTATTATTATTATTATTATTATTATTATTATTATTATTATTATTATTATTATTATTATTATTATTATTATTATTATTATTATTATTATTATTATTATTATTATTATTATTATTATTATTATTATTATTATTATTATTATTATTATTATTATTATTATTATTATTATTATTATTATTATTATTATATTATTATTATTATTATTATTATTATTATTATTATTATTATTATTATTATTATTATTATTTATTATTATTATATTATTATTATTATTATTTTATTATTATTATTATTATTATTATTATTATATTTATTATTATTATTATTATTATTATTATTATTATTATTATTATTATTATTATTATTATTATTATTATTATTATTATTATTATTATTATTATTATTATTATATATTATTATTATTATTATTATTTATTATTTTATTATTATTATTATTATTATTATTATTATTATTATTATTATTATTATTATATTATTATTATTATTATTATTATTATTATTATTATTATTATTATTATTATTATTATTATTATTATTATTATTATTATTATTATTATTATTATTATTATTATTATTATTATTATTATTATTATTATTATTATTATTATTATTATTATTAGTCTGAGATGCCGAACAAGTTGTGGAGAGTTATTTCACCTTTACAAGGTCATTGGAGGGCTTGACGAGGTGCGATATGGTAAGGAAAGGCACAAAAAACTCTTTTTTCTTTATTAAAAAACATACAAATTGCACTAATAATGGCTGAAAATGCATTCAACATGCAATAGTAAAAAATCGTTAGATGCAAGATATATAAAAGTTAACAAAAATTATCTTAGTACCTCTGATATATTCCAAATTCAGATAAATCATCTGCCCCCAATTAATATATGTGCATATCATCATTGTCAATAAATATTTATGCATATCATTCCCGTTAGATTTTATATTGAAGTGGTTCAAGCTCCAAATCTAGTTTTAGACTTGAGAAAATAAGTTAAGAAATTCAAGATTTGACATACAAATCTGAAAAGCTCTCAAATCTAACAAAACAAGATATAAAATTATCTAAATAAAACTCTCACTAGGATATCTTAGTAGAGAAGAAAATTCTCACTAGATAGTCTCACTATACTTTATTAGACATTAAAAAAAAAGAGAGAAGTCAAACAGAGGGAGGAAGGCATTCCTCCATGGAGGAAAAAATAAGGGAAAACCGCCAATTTGGTCCCTAAACATTTTCACTAACGCCAATTTGGTCCCTTAAAGTTTTTTACTATGAAATTAGTCCTCAAAGTAAAATATTTACGCCAATTAAGGACCAGTGTCGCAACGCCGCTCCAAACTTGTCTCTTATTGAAGTAGATGGCGGTCCATTCAGGGGCTTTTTGGGCACTTCATGCCAAGATAAAAAATTAAACATAGCAAATGAAAACCCAGATGGAGAAGAGAGGTGGTCCAATTTAGCCAAATTAGGGTCTTGAGCAGATCTCATTCTAAAATGTCTTCAAATTCCTTTTTTCGAACGCACAATAGGAGGAGAAATATGGATGAGTGGTCGTCCAGTTCAGCCACCAATGGAGATCTAAGGAACAGGACATATCACACTTCAACTCTTGGAGGATTCAGTGGTCAAAAGGTTGAAAACTACACTGAAGATTCCCGTGTGGAGTGCCATTGCCGAGAAGTATGCAAAATAGTTAGTTCGTGGACTACAGCAAATCCATCAAGAAGGTTTTACGGATGCAGAAATTACGGTGTAAGAGACCAAACTGGAATGGGATTTATTTGGGTTCATTCCTTTTTTTTAGGCTAATTGTTTTTTTTATTACTAATATGAGAATATATGATAATTACAGATGCGCCATGCTTGCAATTTCTTTTAATGGCACGATCCTCCCATGCCAGAGTACACCAAGAACGTGATGGTGAAATTGCTACGAGAACTAAGAAAAGCAGAGGGGGAGAACATGGAAATGAAGAAAGAAATAAAAAATATGAAAAAAAGGATGAAACTATTACTGTTGGTTGTGTTTGGCTGCTGCATTTTATTAATGATAGTGTTGAGTGATAATGCCAAAAAAAGCCATGTAGAGCAAGGACTCAAAATGTTGCAGTAGCTTAGATAGTGCTGGATGTTGAATCTAGTTTAGAAAGCTATTGTGTTATGTATGACTATTGAAACATGGTTAGGTACTTATTTCTCATGTTTAATTTCAGAAGAGTTTTGCTTTGAATTTGAACAATCCCAACCTTGAAACCAAACTCTACAGCAACACAACAGCAAAACAACCAGCTATGACTGCAACTAAATATCAACTATGTCATACTCACCAAAAAAAAAATTCTGCAGAGTTTTGCTTTCATTTTTTAAAAATCCTAACTAGCAACCAAATACATAGTACATTAAGGTTTTTTCAGATAACAACCTGAGCAATAAAAAATTTCAGAACCTGCCAATGAGTATCATTCCAACCATTAACAAAAAAGGGATATGTTCATATAAGTTGGACATGATCATTAGGTACCAAAATAATAGCACAATTCCAGCAAACTAAATGTTCCAACTAATACGATTTAACTAGGGAACTAGGTAGGATACATGTTCCATAAGTAGGCTCAAAAAACTGCCTTCAGTCGCTATATTCTCCAACTAATATATTGATCAACTTTGGATGTGAGCTACTGCAGCTACTTGCCATTACTCATAACCAGCTAGATGGTCTTCAGTTCTGGGTTCATTCTCCTCGTCTGGATCATCTATGAGCTTGTGTGCCTGCATAAACATGCAAGTATAAGTGTGTCCTTATAAAGAAAGTATGCAAAGTAGAAACTATTTTTCATCTCATAAACTAACCCTCTACTTTATCCTGCGTTTTTTCCCAACTGACTCAACATATGGGCCATAAGCATCCATAGATGCCTTCCATATTCTCCAAGATTGTGCTTGATATGTAGGACATGTTTTCCTATTACGTCCTGGAGCTCGACAAATTCTGCATTTTTCGGTCTTTGTCTTTTGTTTAGGAACTTGACTAGGAGCCGAAGATGTCAACTCTATTGTTTTAGCTGGTTCTTGAACTTCAGTTCGTGCGCATGAAGCTACAAGGGAAAATAATAATTATCAGTGGCTACATAGATACAATTAACATGCGAGTTGTAATTTGAGTATGGAGCAACTATGTCCTGCACCTCCAGCAGCTTGTTTTCCAACTGTATAGCCTTGCCAAGCATGATGTTGATGAGCTTCTGGCTGTTTTCGAACAACTGGTTGTGAATTAGACACATTAGGACATAACCCCTCTGTTTAGAGAAAACATTAGCAAATAGACTTAATATTACTTAGAATAGTGTAGGTGTTTGGTAGGAATAACAAATTAACTGTTGAAGTATTTATCTCATTTGCACAACTTTGCTCGCTGTTGTGGATTTTTGGGCAAGTTTTTCTATGGTGACCCAACTCTTGACAATTTCTGCACCTATTACTATTGAAAGATGGCCCCCTACTGCTACCATGTGTAGTTAACTGTTCTGGTGGTATAAGTCGGGGGCATTTTCTTTTGGTGTGTCCTTTTTCATGGCAGTTCGAGCAACTCAGAGGACATACTCCTGCTCTTGACAACTTTGTAACTCCATTACTGCCTTTTCGAGGTTCATCCGGTTCCCTTCGACTTGCTTTCTTAGGCCTTCCAGGAAGTCTCACTTTCTTAGGTGGCAGTACAAGTTCATTGGTCGAGGATTTCCACGCATTTGGACCACTTATTGGAGCAATAGCAGGTTCATATGCAGCCAAGTACGCCTCCCTTGAATAACACTTGTGCACATAGTCCTCTGGTTTGCCACCGGCAAGTGAAATGCATGTAATGGCATGACAACAAGGCAAGCCTATGAGCTCCCACTTTCTACAAGTACACGTACACTTGTCTAGGTCTACCACATAGGTTCCCCCATAGATGTGTTGGACTTCAAATCTTTTGTCATCTGACTGTCGAGCAATATTGGCAGCACACTCAGTTTTTGCCTTTTCCAACTTGTTCTGAATTTTTGGGCAAATGTCATTAGTCTGTTTCTTCATCCATTCTCTTTTTGTCCTTAATCTTGCCATGAGATAAACTCTAATGTTCTCAAGCATACCAAGAATTGGTTTTTTTCTAGCCTCTAGGATGACTGAGTTGAAACTCTCACATAAGTTATTCAATAGAATATCACACTTTGCTGCTTCTCTAAAGTGTGATCTTGACCAGTGTGCTAGATTAGTGTTGTCTAGCAGCCACCTGTGAGCATTGCGATCATACTCTCTTAAAATTTCCTTTTTAGATTCAAATCTCTTCATATAGGATGACCGTGCACACGCCTAAAATCTATTCTTAATGGATTGTCCAGGGTGCAACTTCTTCATGTTGTTGTGTAGGTGCCGTACACAATGTCTATGCTCTACTCCTAGAATCACTTCTTCAATAGCAGATCCTAAACCCTGCAAGTGTAGACCAATAAGCAAAAGACGAATCATTAAAATAGGACAAAAACAAAGACAACAAGCATAAGCAGCAAAATGTTACCTTTTGCCTATCACTAATGATAGTCCAGCTCTTCTGTTTAGAAATTGACAAATCATACTTCAAGAATTCTATGAACCACTTCCAAGAATTTTTATTTTCGACCTCCACCATGGCATAAGCAACAGGATAAATGTAGTCATTTGCATCAATACCAACTGTTGTTAACAATATTCCGGGATGGGGACCCTTCAAGTGACAACCATCCACCCCAATCACACATCTACAACCAACTTTGAACCCTCTTTTCAACGCTTCAAAGCATATATACAATCTTAAAAATCTATCCTTACCACTGCTTTTGTCAAGTTTGGTCTCCATATGCACTGTTGTCTCGGGATTACATGTAAGCAGTTCTTCACAATAGTCCCACAGCTTTCTGTATTGATTTTTGTAACTACCATGAATCAACAACTTGGCCTTCATGAAAGCCTTGCTTGTCTGGTGCTTAGTGATGTTGACATTGAGTTCAAGGTGAATTTTTTCCATGAATTGTGCAACTGTCACCTTCTTATTCAACCTAAGGAATTCCATGTAATGTCTACTTAAGAAACCTGAATTGGCCCTTTTGTGATAAAATGTCCTACCACAATGACAAGGTGGTCTCATGGTTCGCATGACAAATGCATCATTATTAGCCTCTTTAGAAGCATAAATGAACCAGCTGCAATTTGCAGCCTTGCAATTAGCCTTTATTCTTCTAATATCATTCTTTTTCCATTGAAAAACTTTTCCCCATTTCACACCATAGTAATCAACTGCTCTCTTGAAGATTTGTTTATCATCCAATAACAACCCAGCATAAAATTTTGGTTCTGCCATGTCAATTTCAGGCCTAAACCTGATATATCTTGGCTTCCTCATTCTTAAACTGTCCTCATCCGAGGACTCACAGTAGTTATTTAGATCCTTCATGCACTACAATGGGATCTCCACCATATAGATTCAAGTCATCCTCGTCAACCCCATTTTTGCTACTTTCTTTTTTGCATGCTGCTATTTTTCCTAGTGCATCAACATTTGATTTTGTGGCATTATTTTGACTACCTTGAGTCTCTCTATCAGCAAGTGTTTCTCCTATTTTCTGATCAACCCTATTTTTGCTACTTTCTTATTTGCATGGTGCTGTTTTTCCTATTGTATCATCAGTTGGTTTTATGGCATTATTTTTACTACCTTGAGTCTCTCCACCAGCAAGTGTTTCTCCTATTTTCTGATCAGTTTTTACCTCTTTTTCAGTACTAGCAACAACTTTTTGGAAAATCACATCATCTTCATCTTTGCTAAAGTCATAATCACGATCATGAAAACTTTCAGCATCAGTAGACTCTAATTCTGCATCATCATCAACAATGCAATCATCTTCTTCCTCAATAACTTCAACTGGCACTGTAGTATCTTCAAAGGTAGTGCAGTCATCGAAGGTTATGTCAATATAACAACAATCTTCTATTGACACACTAGACTCAGCCGCACCAACATTACACCTGTCTAATTTACTCTCCAACAACCTAATATGAAATTCTTGCACCAAATATAGTTCAATATCACCAATTTGGCTTCCTATGACAGCCATATCTACAACATCAGCTTCACTATCTATTTTGTAAAGTTTAAATTCATTCTCTCTGCCTAGAACTCTATAATACATTTTTACATTACCTTCATATCCAAGCAAAATACAGAATGCAGAGAGACTGTTCAAACTTAGTCCATTTGCAAGAACACCCTTACAAGATTCCACACTGTCCCCGAAATACTTTTCTTTTGGTGGTCCAAATAATACCCCACCATGAAATATTTTCAGCTTAAAATAATCCAATCTGTGTCCTGTTTCTATTTTTTTCACAAAAAGACAAAAATTTTTATTAATTATTTTTCACATGCTCAACCTTTATTCTATCCCTATTTCTAGTACCATCAAAGCAATAATATAATGCAATTTTGCCAACAAAGGGACCACATAAGCTAAAGAAAAATCGGAAAAAGCAACATTCCAGTACCATGAAAGCAACAATATAATGCAATTTGCCAACAAAAGGACCACATGAGCTAAAGAAAAGTACCATGAAAGCAACAATGTAATGAAATTTCACAATAAGTTTGGACTTACCATACTTTCCCGCTACCATTTCACTGGTTTTAGCTCCAGCACTTTTTTGCTCACCCAATTGTTCCATCTTTAGCGATTTGATTTTATTGAAATCGCTTTCCATCATCTGATTCAGGTGCACTAATGCAGATTTCAGTCAGCAGCAAAAAGCCCTAAATCGGTTTCACACACACTCTCTCAGAAGCTTTCCTAATTTCGGCATATATTGGACGCATTTTTATTTTCTATCCAAGCCTTAAAATGATCTTGGCATGAAGTGCCCAAAAAGCCCTTGAATGGACCGCCGTCTACTTCAATAAGAGACAAGTTTGGAGCAGCGCTGCGACGCATGTCCTTAATTAGCGTAAATATTTTACTTTGAGGACTAATTTCATAGTAAAAAACTTTAAGGGACCAAATTAGCGTTAGTGAAAATGTTTAGGGACTAAACTGGTAATTTTTCCAAAAAAATAATTGTCTTGAAGGTTGTGTAGAGAGATGTTGGAGAAACTTCGTTTGTTTTTTTCATTGGTTATCTTTCTAATTGTTAGTTAACGAACAATAAACTCTAAATGAAACTACTAAATTTGCAACCGAAGACATTTTTGTGCTTGTATTTTAGTATCGTAATCGTCATCCAATCAGAGCCGCCCATGACGGCTTCATTAAATATATAAGGAAAATTCATTCAAAACGTCCCTCACATTTTGCAAAATAATTTTTTTCGTCCCTCACTTTTAAAAATGTAATTTTACACCCCTTACAAATTCATATTGGTCAAATTTGGTCCCTACTTAGGTTTCTAACTAGTTTTTTGTCAGAATTCACCACGTGCCTTGCACGCGATCATATTTTAAGGGCAAAATTGTCAAATCAAATTTTATATAATTCTATTCGTAATCTCTCATATTTCATAAAATAAATTTTTTCGTCCCTTATATTTTACAAAATGAATTTTTTTCATCCTTCACATTTTTCAAAATAAATTTTTTCATCTTTTATTGATCATGTTGTGAATAATTTTTTTTAAATCCATGTATATATTTATTTGATATCACCTGAACAATACGAATAGCATATGAAATCAAATAGAGATATATTACATACTATTCGTACTGGTCAAGTGAAATCAAATAGATAAATACATGAGTTTAAAAAAATTGTTAGTTTTTCACTTATATTCATTTTCTTTTACTCGAAATTTGAAAATAAAGAAGGCATTTAATCTTAAATATTGTCAAGTATTTATATCGAATTAAATTTGGATAGAAAAAGTAAACAAAAGAAAAGTATGACAAAAAGAAATAAGTGATTGGCACTTTCAAATTTTAAGACAATCACAAGGCAAGTAATTCAACTGTTGGTCTTAAAGTGTCGAGTAGAAATTTCAAATTTAAACTGAAATTTGTTAGCACAATTATAGAATTCGAGTTAGGACCCATTAATTAGATGACCTTATTACACAATTCAATAAATAATTTATTACTAAAAAAGAAAGGCCACAAATATTGAATAGGTTCAAATGGTAAAATCATATAAATATACACATGGGTTTCAAACAAAATTATTAGTTTTAAACCCCTATATATATCTATTGCATATGTATAACCAAGATTAGCATGCTTAGATGAAATTCAATAGAGATAAATTACATGGTATTCATAATGTTCAAATAAAATCAAATAGACATACACATGGGTTTATAGAAAAAAAGTTATTCGTACACATGATCAATGAGAGATGAAAAATTCATTTTGAAAAATGTGAGGGATAGAAAAATTCATTTTTTAAAATATGAGGAACGAAATAATTCATCTTGTGAAATATGAGGGACTATGAATCAGATTATTTAAAAATTTGATTTGACAATTTTGCCCTTACAAAATGATCACATGCAAGTCACGTGGTGGATTCCGGCAAAAAACTAGTCGGAAACCTAGGTAGGGACCAAATTTGGTCAATATGAATTTGTAAGGGACGTAAAATTACACTTTTAAAAGTGAGGGATAAAAAAAGTCATCTTGTAAAATGTGAGAGACATTTTGAACGATTTTCCCAATATATAATTTGGAGGAACCAGGATTTGAGGCCAAATTATGGCAACTTTCAAGGCACTTCATTGTTTTCTCACAAATTTTGTTTATTTATTGTAAAAGATTAACTTTAAAGTGTCCTCAAATTTTCTTCCCTATTTTCTCTCAAACTTTACCCATGAAAATTGTTTGTCTTCATCTCGTTGACTGTCTCCCCCAGTGCATACAGATGTATTATGGGCATTTTGGTGAAAGAAAGGCATAAACCGAGTTCTGCACAACTAAATTTTGCCAATAGCATATGAAAATATGAAGAAGAATAATAATAAATGAAGGATTTGTCTAACAGGTGTCCATAGAGCGTGATTAAAATATATGTCAGGTGTCATGTTTTTGGAAATGTAAAATTAATTAGAAAAAATAAATAAATACAAGAGAGAGTAGATAAAATTAAATAAGAAAAGTATATAAATGCAAGAAAGGTTAATAATTGTTAATAGATGTATATACATGATAGATTAGATGAACGTTAAATATGTTAGCGAGTGCCTTATTAGCACCCGTTAAAAAAACCCATAAATGAAAGATGTGATCACCAAATCATTGACAAAGAATGTGTTGAAAATGAAACAAGAAAGTCAAACATGATAAGGGATCAAAAATGGAATTTAATAATTGCAGATACGCCAAGAAGTTGAGTTGAAATCAGTTTTCCGTTCTGCTGTCAAAGAACTACAAAGGTACTCAACTTCTGCTATTTTTTATTAGTTTCGAAACTCTTACAAGTACCCTAGCACCTGAGATTATCACCGGGATCAACACCCAACTGGTCACAATATTCAGTATAATACTCAACACGAGCACTAACAGCGTCCGGATTTGCACCATCGCATTCAAGCTGTCCGTTAACGGCACGAATTGTAGCCCCAAAACCCTGACCAGAAATGATAAGATCATGACAATTGTTCATCCAGAACCACAAGGCAGTTTTGAATGAAATAACATTATCTGTGGCCACAGTTTCAGGTTCATTTAGTCCATCGAACCCTATGCTTTCACCTGCTGGTCCATAGTTAAAGTTCCATGATATTTGTAATGGACCCCTGCCGTAATATCCCTTGCCTGGCACACATGGGTACTGAGTGTTGCTCTCATCACAGTAATCTTTGGAGGGGCCGTCTATCTCTTCTATGTAGCACAAATCTGCGCAATATAGAGAAGTCTGTATCAATTATCACTGTATTCAATTGCATACACGAAAGCCACTCATTGATACATCATGGATTTTAGATATTTTTACTATTAAAAAAATATATAATCTAAATACAAAAATAAATGAGAACATAAAAAAATTGATTATTTAAAATCAGAAACTATAGTCAGTTATAATAATCAATCAAGAACAACCCCAAAACAATGTCATCAATAATTAAGAAGGGACCGTATGTTATAAAGAAATTGTAAAGTTATAAGTAATCACAGACTAAATAAATAACCAATACAACAAAGTAGAAAAAAAAGGAAAACAATAACCCCTCTGCCCAGTTATAAGAGACACACCCTCATGATAAATTTCTTTTTTTTTTTAGGTAGGTCATTTTAAGTTATTTGACAATAGTAAGTATTTCATGTTAATGTCGTTATGTTTGAAGAAAGTTCTTGGACAACAGTGCACAGAACAACATCCTATGTAGAACTGTACAAAGATTTAGTAAATAGGATCTCAGACTTAGAAAAGTTACTAAAAATTTCAAAAAAAACTAAATCTCCTTGGTGGAGTTGTTCAAAGCTTACGTCCAGTCTCATGAGTCACATGAGCAAAGAAGGCGGCAATCTCCCTTTTAGAATCATCAACTGAACCAACTGTTCCAAACTCAGAATACGAATTCAGAGCTTCAAGAAATGCCAATGGAGTATAGAACCCTTTTCCAGCACAGCTTGAAGCAGCTTGATCAGAAGTCCTGCTCAAGAAAGCGTCTGTCACAACATCAGCAACTGAAACACCATTATTACCGCCATCTGATGCAGCGGTGCAAGGGCCGGACTGGCAGCCTTTGCCACAATAGTCGTCGCTGGTGCCACAATAGCCCCACTGGCTGCAGCATAAATCTGGTTCACAGTCACAGTTTTGGCTTGAAATCAGCTGGGAAAAGGACCCTACAAGAACTGCAATGGAGAAAATGATGATTAGAAAATTCTTCATTTCTGTACTTGAAGAAGGAGAAAAGGATGTGGACAGAAATTGTTTGAGTAAGAAGGATATTTATAGCATAGAGAACTGGAAAAGTGATAAGCTTGTGTGAAGTATGGAGAACTGCTACTGTTGGAAATCTTGAAGTTGAGCACTGAAGGGAATGGATATAAAAAGCAATATTAGTGCTTGACTTTCAATTAATCTATTGACTTTGTCACTGTCAAATTGTAGCAACCTTCTTTCTTGGCATTCGGAATGGGAATTGTGGAAAAGAAAAAATTTGGCCAATTGATATCAACAATTGTGAGTACAAGTCACAAGTCACAAATATAATGCGTGCAAAAAAGATAACTTGATGTTGTCTGTATCATCTGATGTTAATGACGACTAACTATGTTGTAGTCCTACTTCAGTCTCGTATTTGAGTCAGAACACAGATGATATTTGTACCATTCTAGATCCACGGGCTGCCCTACTACACATACTTTTCATTTGGCTTAAAAAAAATATTTTAAAGGGTGTAAGCTTTACAATTAAAGCACGATCTTTACCTTATCATGCAAAGTATTGGACATGTAAAATTTGATCACTGTTGTAGTGAAAAGAACTCAAATGATCAAATTTTATCCAGTTGATAAATATAGAATCCTAAATAAAATGCATAGTCCTTTTTTTTTCCTTTAGAGTTCTTATTGCATACTATATGAATTAATTGGTAAAATTTTGGTAGCGTATAGGAAACGATACCAATATAAAAACTAACATTTACTACTCGAGGGCTTATTATGCTGCCCAATTTTTTGGTTTCTACCATGAGCTGAAAAAAAAATCTGTTCGATGCATAAGTTTCCCCATATTCTCATAGACTTTACAAATGAAAGTAGAACTGGCAGAAAAGTCCAAACCCAACAACCCGCCCAATCCGCCCATTAATTTCCATTAATTTTAAAGCATAGGTTGGATCAATTGGGTTATGAGTTTTGTTGGGTTGGGTAAGAACAACCCAATTTATTCACTGGGCAGGATGGATTTTTTATTTGAGTACCCAATACCTAACTTGTTTAAATGTAATTCAAAATAATAAATACAAGATTCAATACACATATGTCCAACTATTTGCATTTGGACATGTGTTAATAATTCATTGATTAATTTGTATTCAAAATTCTCATATATACATATTTTCAATCAATTTTTTAAATTTTTATTTAAAAGAAAAAAGAAACTTGAAATAAAAACTCATGCTTATTTTACTTTTATAACAGTAGTTAAACTTGCTTAACTTTTATAATAATTTATTATGCCTTTTAAGAGTATGTTGTTTTCCTCCCCCTTTTTTTTCTTTTTTTTTGTGGTTGTTCTCAAGTTGCTACTTGCTTTTGTTTGTTAATATTTCGTGTACGTAAATAGAGTTTTAAATTTGTTCTAATTGCATTCTTTTTTAATATTTCATGATGGCTTTTGTTTGTTAATATTTCGTGTATGTATAATATCGTACAAATTTCTTTTTTAACCTTTTAGCATTATATAATTTCGGATTCTTCAAATTTACAAACAAAAGCTTACTTTGTATTAGCCTAATTTTTCGATAATTCAAAATAATGCAATCTCGATGGTAAAAATGTCAGAATAGTTCATGAATTCACCTCTCATTTATTTCTTAAAAAGTTTGGGATTTTCTTTAATAATTTTTTGGGGACCAATACCAGTTTTACAAGCATATTATATTTTCTGCTTTATATCAGAGCTCTGGTAATTCTAAAAGATTAATATGACAATAGCATCAAGTATGATCCTAGATGATTCTAATTAATCAGGTGATGAATTATCTAACTATATCAAATCAATAAAAAAAAACCTTCTAATATATATTATATGTATATAGATCATGATATTAACTTCAAATCAATATAGTTGACTTGCGGATTCTATTTTGTTTTGATTAATTATGACAACTTGGGCATAGCTAGTCCAATGATTTCATTTTGTCTGAAGCAAATACCTCCAATCTTCAACTTCATGAGAAACTTGGAATCAGCAAGACAATTAATTTTCCCTCTTAATTACCGAGTCCAAAAAACCAAAATGCAGTAATGTCTCCAGTCATTTAATAAGTTTCAATCAATTAGTAGTATTAAAAAGTATAAAGTAAACAATTTTTTTTAGCTAATCTATTTAAATGTACAATTTATTATCTAAAATTCACAATACAAGTAATATAAAATATTATTCTATTTATGATGTGCTTTCAAGGAACTTAAGAAGTGAGTGTGTGTGAAAATATATTTATGTATGTGAAAATGTGTTTATATGTGTGAAAAAAATATTTTTTGTATGTTAAAATGTATGTGAAAAAAGTTTATGTATTAAAATGTATGAATTAATATGTTGGGTCATATTTGGATCATGGGTTTGAGATAATCTAATATGACCCAACCCAAAATCAACCTAATCTAAAGTTGGGTAGGTTGGGTATAACCCATTTAAATGAAAATCCAATATTAACCCGTCCAAAATCCGCCCAACCCGCCTAATTGCCAGGTCTAAATGAAAGTTATTTGTTTCTCGTCGTTCATTGTCTCACCATGCGTGTGCAGATGAGTTATTGGCCTTTTGGTGGCAGAAAGATAAAACAGAATTGAACCAAAGACCTTATAATTCCCTCATTAGTCTCTTCAGCCAGTTGAATTAGATCTTATTCAAAGTCTTCAGTACTTCGGATAATAGCGCTCTATGTTCCTTAGTCTTTGGTTCAAAGACCCCCCAGACCCCCAGCCGGGGCGCGTCGCCCCCTGGACCCCCGACTCGCTGACCTCGCAGCGAGACCGCCGTACAGCTCAGCGAAGGGCGAAGATTTAATTCAAGGCATCTCAACAATAATCTTAGTATAGTTATGATCCTCAAATATCATACCTTGAGAAACATCACGGCTAAAATTGCCAATAGCATATTGAAACATAAAAAGGGTAAATTCTGTAGTGTATTCAACTAATACAAGATAGGTATGGAAAGGTAAAGAATATGGCAAAAAAGCAGGCACGTTGCAAAGCTGACATGTACGGAGGATGAAGGGAATATTTGTAAAAAAGCAAGTGTTACCTATAACAGGTGCGGGCGGTTTGGAAATGTTCATGGGCCCATCGACCGTGAGGCGTACTGCGAAAGCTGAAAATGTATTGAGGTGTCACGGAATTCACATAAGTATAATAGGCCTAGGAATAAAACACCGAAGAGGAAGCGTAAGCAGTGCTAAACACAGCCATGCAGGTGGTATTTAACATAAACTGATTTTTGTGAAAGTAAAAAACATATTTCCTATAACATACCTGTTCTTTATGATTTTTTGACATTACATCAACAAAATACTAGCTATTTATGGGCATTTTATTCTGAATCATTACATTTATGTAAAATACATAAATGTTTGTAACTAAAATTGAAAAAGTGTTACACTAATATTTTTATGAAAGGGAAACTAGTAGATTTGGTATTTAACAAATTTTACATATGTGAAAGTAAAAAAGATATTACCCATAACATACCAGCTCTTTATGGGTTTTTTACATTACATCAACAAAATACCAGCTATTTATCGGCATTTTACTCTGAATCATTACATTTATGTAAAATACATAAATGTTTGTAACTAAAATTGAAAAAGTGTTACACTTATATTTTTACGAAAGGAAAACTGGTAGATTTTGTATTTAACAAATTTTAAATATGTGAAAGTAAAAAAGATTGTGCCCATAACATACCAGCTGTTTATGAGTTTTTTGCATTACATCAACAAAATACTAGCTATTTATGGGCATTTTACTCTGAATCATTACATTTATGTAAAAAACATAAATGTTTGTAACTAAAATTGAAAAATTGTTACACTTATATTTTTATGAAAGGAAAACTAGTAGATTTTGTATTTAACATAAATTAAATATGTTAAAGCAACATTACAGGTGGTTTTATTAGTTACTTAATTTGTTGACAAGAAACAATGTTTCTTTTGCAAAATTTGTTCATTAGATTTTTTCAAATAATTAGGGTATAAAGGTAAATTTTCACAATCTTTTGTTAGCAATAGGCCGCAATTTCCTCCTAAGCAGTGACGAAGCCAAGATTTTTTCCTTGGGGGTGCCAAAATTATTTTAATATGTTATGTTCAAAATAATTTTATTCTATTTAAATATATGGCATCCTAAAATATCAAATATTAACTTTAATTATAATAGTATGTCTATTTAATAAATATGTAGCATAGTCATAACTAAAATTAAGACAAGAAATAACATTTGATTGAATATCTTATAACATCACAAACCACCTAAATTGCACATTATGAGAAGATGCTTCAATATGTCACTTGTGCAAAAACAAATATATAACTATGCAATATAAATATAACTATTTTCAATTAAAAAGAAATAAAAATTATGTTAACATACATTGAATTTCATCCTCTTTTATTAAACGTAAATTGAGCTCTACGTTCTTTCATAAAACTAAATTCACATTTACACTTTGAAATCCCCTCAACTTTTCCTATCCTCATTTCGCTTAACTTCAATGCCCAACAGGTTTTCAAGTTCCAAGTCACAAAAGAACTTTACACGTGTCCATCCAACGCACTTTCCTTATCATTTGTGGCCACAATCACTTACTTCTCCTGTTCCCCCAACTTTCCACACATCTTCTTTGACTAGTAAACATATTGCAGCAACATCCACATAAAAAGTAAATGAAAGACGTGAGGAAACTTCAATGGAGAGGCATGTTGAGAGTGAAACACCAAAGTCGAAAGCTCGACAAATATGATCAAGGGATCAAAACTGGAACATGCCTATTTGTGAATACTCCAAGAAATCGAAACAAGACCAACAAAATCAATTATATGATTTCAAAACTTAACAGAGCAAGAAAGGTAAACACCTTTTGGTAATTTTATTAATATCCAATCAGTTTTAAGCCTTTATAGCTCAACATATTAATCCCTTCCGAGCACTTTCGGCTCTCCAGAAGTACCCTAGCATCTGAGATTCTGACCAGGATCAACACCCAGTTGCCGACAATATTGAATATAATACCCAACACGAGCACTAACAGTGTTTGGATTTGCACCGTCACATTCAAGCCGACCATTAATGGCACGAATTGTAGCCCCGAAACCCTGGCCGGAAATGATACGAGAATGACAATTGTTCATCCAAAACCACAAGGCAGTTTTGAATGAAATAACATTATCCCTGGCTACAAGTTCAGGTTGACTTAGTCCATTGAACCCAATACTTTGTCCTGCTGGTCCATAGTTGAAGTTCCATGATATTTGTAGTGGACCGCGGCCGTAATACCCCTTGCCTGGCACACATGGACACTGAGTGTTGCTCTTGTCACAGTAGTTTTTAGACGGGCCATTTATCTCTTCTATATAGCACATATCTGCATGATATAGAGAAGTCGTATTAGTTATCATTCCGTCGAATTGCCAAAAAAGAAAAAATGGACGTTAGGTAAGACAAGGATTGTCGGATGATATGATAACGAAAAATGTAGAAAACAAATTTTATGAGTTCTAATAACAATTAATTGCAAAATTATAGAATTGAAAGGATTTAAGAATCACAAACAAAAATATTTATGTGGGAGAAAAGAGAATAAATAACTTAACTCAAAATGTCATTAATATTTCAAACAAAGAAGAAAATCTCACCACAATAAAAATCTAATAAATTTTCTATAGACTATTTTAGGCTCTCTTAAATTTTTAGAAAATACTCCACCTAATACTCTATTGATAATTTATCAGAATCGTTGAATAAGAAACAACATGATTAATTATGAAATAAAACTCCAATTACTAAATAATAAAATTACTAGAAATTGGCTTCAATAAAACTAATGATAATTAAATAGAAAATTTTTGAAGCTTGGTTTATTTTGCCAAAAAAAGAAAAAGAAAAGAAGAGCCATCAATATTTTTGAATGGACCACAAGTGATTTAAAATTTACAAAGTTGTAAGTAATGATTTAAAATTTACAAAGTTGTAAGTAATCACATGCTTACTAAATTATAAAGTTGACTGCTACAACAAAGTAAAAAGAACAGAAAGTAATAATTTCTCGGGTTAATCGTACTTTATCCCCTTTAAGTATAGACCGTTTCTCACTTTACCCCCCAACGTTTGTTTTTCCTCAGTCTACCCCAAAAACTAACAGTCAACTCTAATGGACATAAACGGAATATTGAAAAGACAATAATATCTTTATGAAAATACTGAACAACCCAAAATACCCATAGATGCTGGTTTATGAAATGCAAGTTTCCAAAATTACCCTGGAATAATAGAGGGAAATTTCCCTCCATCTAGCACGGGACAAAAAAAAAAAAAGACCAGCTCTTTATATACCCATTGTTGAATAAAAGACTAGTTCTTTATGGATTTCGTCCATTATACTTACAAAGTACCCATTTTTCTTAAATACTAATTTATTTGTGGATAACATAAAAATAAACCCGTTGTTGAATAAAAGAGTTCCACTTTTCAAAGCTTTCGTTCATTATAAGAACAGAGTACCTATTTTTCTTAAACAAAAATTTAATTATCGGATATAATAAAAATTAACTCGTTGTTGAATAAAAAACCAACTCTTTATGGCTTTCCTCCATTACAACAACATAGTACCCAAGGTGCCTTAAATAGAAATTTATTTATCGGATAAAATAAAAATAAATCCATTGTTGAATAAAAGATCAGCTCTTTATGTCTTTCGTCCATTATACTCACAGAATACCCAAGGTGCCTTAAATAGAAATTTATTTATCGGATAAAATAAATTAAAACCCATTATTGAATAAAAGACCAGCTCTTTATGACTTTCGTCCATTATACTCACAGAGTACCCATTTTCCTTAAATACTAATTTATTTGTCGAATAACATAAAAATAAACCCATTGTTGAATAAAAGAGCCCCACTTTTCAAAGCTTTCGTCCATTATAAGAATAGAGTACCCATTTTTCTTAAACAAAAATTTAGTTATTAGATATAATAAAAATTAACTCGTTGTTGAATAAAAAACAAGTTCTTTATGGCTTTTCTCCATTACAACAACATAGTACCCAAGGTGCCTTAAATAGAAATTTATTTATTGGATAAAATAAAAATAAAAAAAGACCAGCTCTTTATGCCTTTCGTCCATTATGCTCACACAATACCCAAGGTGCCTTAAATAGAAATTTACTTGTCGGTTAAAAATAAATTTAAACCCGTTATTGAATAAAATATCAGTTCTTTACGACTTTCATTCATTATACTCACACAGTACTCATTTTCCTTAAATTCTAATTTATTTATCAGATAACATAAAACTAAACCCGTTGTTGAATAAAAGAGCCCCACATTTCACATTTACAGTTAGAATCCCCTCAACTTTTTCTATCCCCTTTCTGCTTAACTGCAACGCCCAACAAGTCTTCAGATTCCAGGTCACAAAAGACCTTTACACGTGCCCATCCAACACATTTTCCCTTCCGTTTGTGGCCACAATCACTTACACCTCCTGTTCCCCCACCTTTCCACACCTCTTCTTTGACTTGTAGACACCAAATTTTGAATAATTTTTATGTAGCATCTATTTCATGATTTTCATTTTAGATTGCTTGCATTCGTTGTTTACTTTTAGTTTTAATTTTTAGTTTTAGCTTTTAAGTTTAAAATTAGCGTAGAGTTTTTAGAAAAAAGAAAAGGAAAACGTCAAAAATATGTTTTAGTCTTTTGGTTTTTATTCAATGCTTTCTTGAAATGAAAATGAAAAATCATGAAAAAGGAAAATTTATTCACAAAAATATGTTTATTTCTTTAAATTCAATCTTTGGGCACTTTAGTTATTTTTATTAAGTTATTTTGAGAAAAAGAAAATGAATGAAAATGAAAAAAAGAAAAATGTGAAAAAATTGAAAATGGCCACTTTATTTAGTTATTTTAAATTGTGTTCAATTCTGTTATTTTTGTTATTATTATTATTTATATTCTGTTAATTTTTGTATTAATAGCTTTAAAAAAAAAAAAAAAAAAAAAAAGAGAGAGATGAACACGCGACTTGCAAGCTGCGTTTTTGCAGCTTGCAAGGAGGGGCTCTTGGCAGCCCCTTAGCTGTAAATATGGAGGAAAAGGCTGAGGTTTTAGGGTTGGAGTTCCCATATAAATAAAAAGGTAGGGGACAGCCGCAAAAGGGGGGGATAACAACGGAGAGTTTTAGGGAAGAGAGGATCCGGAAGACAAAAAACACAGAAAAGGGAAAAAGGAGAGATGGGGAGTGACGGCTGAGGACCAAAAAGACGAAAGAAAAACAAGGGGGAGGTCTTAGCAGAGGGTTCTAGAGGTTTAGCAGACGGCGGAAGTCTGAGACCACAGAGAGACAGACGGCTAGGAGGAGAAACCAAAGAGAAAGCTAGAGGGAGAGGGAGCTAGCAAAATAGAGGGAGACGGCTAGAACAATCTGAGCGGAGAATAGAGGGTAACGGAGCAGGCTTTGGTTAACGACTGACGAAAGAAAAGTTGACGGTTGGTTGAGGGAGAGCTGAAAGGAAACAAAAGAGAGAAAGAAGGGAAAGCTTCGGCAGCAAGGAGTTTGAGAAGAGGGAAATCAGAAAAGGAAAAAGAAGGGATCTTCGGTTGGTATTGCTTGCACCAGCACTGCAACCCAGTTCGTCGATTTCCAGAGTTGCTTGATTTCTTGGAATCTCTCTTGTCCTTTTAGCAGCCCAAAAACTCTCAGGTATGGTGGCCTCTTCTCAATGTTGGTTTAACACAATCTTCGCAAGGATTGGAGTCCTCTGAGCATGATTTTATTCTTTTTCTAAGTTCTGGTCGTTACCCACGTTTGATGACTATGACTGTGGTTATGTTCAGTAATATTGTGATGCTGTCGACAGGCTTGGTGTTAGCCTTTTTGTTCATTTAATGTGCATCTGAAAGCATGAATTCAGTCTAAAAGCCATGAACAGATAATGTTTTTTCACATATGCCATCTGATATGTTAAAGGTTACATTTTTAGTTTCTGTTTGTGTGTACAAGTCGGGTTTGAGAGTTCTTAGGAATATAAACTACAAGATTCAATCTTGATTGTTGCCTTGGGTTGGAAATTTGGTACTTGTTTGGATTTTTGGCATGAAACCCAGTGATTGCAGTGTAGGAAACCAGTTTTCTGTTAAGAAGATGCGTGAGTTGTCGAGCTTCCTGCCGTTGATTTATTAAGTTTGTTCCGTAGCTTTCCCATGTTTGCTATTTGCTGCCTCCCTCTTTGTTGTTGTTTGGGTGGTTTCAGTTTTGGGTTTCTGTGTTAAATAAAACAAGGGTCCAGTTTTGTTGGTCATTTAGAGTGTGGTGCGTCTGATTTGCTACAAAACGAAAACGGGGGGAGGGAAGAAGATTTTTGTTTGAACCTAGCTTACGGTTAATCTTCAGTTGTCGCCTATGTTAAGATAATGACCTGTAGGTTTATGTGTTTTGGGTCAATGAACAATAAGTTGTGCTGGGTAAGTTGTGGGGGGGGAGGTACAAGGAGCCGCAGCACCAGAAACTAGCGAGTAATCAGGTAAACTCTCTGAGAACTGCATGTTTTGTCTCGAAATTCTTCGTGCAAAAGCTGTCAAGATTTGCGATTACATGCTTTGTGTTTCCTCACCCTCTTTGCCTAGGTCTGTCTAGTTGATCGATGAGTGAGGATTAGGTGAGTTTTGAGGGTGGTGAGATTGCAGGTCTGGTTGGAGCCCTTGCACGGACACATTTGCACGAGATGAGCTGCAGAGTTGCAGCTAGGATTTGAGCTTGTGTTTTTTGTTGTCTTTTGTTTTGTTTCTTTTAGTTCTGTATGATTAATTGTTGTATGAGATGTTGGTCTTATGTAAGCTAATCAATGTGAGTTTGGAGTTTTGTTTGAGCTGTTTGGGGTAATTGATAAGAAGCTTTGGCAGAAACCCAGAAACAGAAAATGCAGAAATTTTCCTCGTATGCATGCATGGATTTATTTCAGAAATTGCATCCCAACCCCTCAAGTTTCCCCTTATGCCATTATGGGCCAAGTAATTGGAACATTTAATCAATTTGATCCCTCTAAGTTTCTCTTTCTGCCATAATAGCCCAAGCATGTTTGAGTATCTTGTAATTAAGTCCTAAAATTATCGCAACTTCAATCATTGTTTGGCTCTTTCTTTATTTTTGGAATCTTTGAGGTGCTTAAACGATTTATTCGGACTTGTGAGTAATGCTTGTTTTGGGTCTTTAGTAGATGCTATATTTGGAAATTGAACGGGTTATTCCGTTTTCTTGGTCTTTAAGCATTTTTGAGCTCATTCAAGTTGCAATTAGGTGGGTTTTGATGTTTTTGCTTATACTTTGCTTTTAAATTGATGCCTTGACCCCTTTATTGTTTTGAAGCCATTTTCCTTCATTTGCTTACCATTAGGGGAAGGTATAATTTCTTTTATCTTTGTTTATCTCTCCTATGTGATCCAATGTGCTAAGTGAATTGCATGTCTACTTCGCTTTCCTTACCTCCTTGCATGCATTTACTTGCTTTTACTTTTATTTAAGTTTTATGGGGTATGTGTACACCTCTTGGCTTGTAATAGATAGTGCTCGGAGAGCATCTTGTCCATTTCCCTTTCCCCTTTATGCTTTTATGGGGTATGTGTACACCTCTTGGCTTGTAATAGATAGGGCTCGGAGAGCATCTGGTCCACTTCCCCTTTCCCCTGCTTGCTTGTTTTTGTTGCTACATGTTTAATTGCTTTATTAGGCTCTTGCATCTAGTCGAGCATGCTAAATGCTACGTGCTATGTGTTTACGAGTATTTTGGCATGTCTACTTGCTTTCATAGCCATGAATGAATGGAATGGATGAATGTACGTTTCCGCTAGTCCAACGCTAGTCGGAATTCATAGAATGGGCTAGTCCAACGCTAGACCCTTAGGTTGTCCCTTTCGATAGTGCATATCTGCGTGTTCACTACATGTCATGCATTTTTCTTAGTTTTATCATTTTGCATGCCCCTCGAACCCCTTTTCCCTCCATTTTAGGATTTTTGCATTTCATACTAGTCATAGGGTACATTTGCCTGAAGAGTCCCCTTAAATATGGGATATAGACGAGTGTGGCTTTTTCTAAAGCCTTAGCACGCTTATATCCTCTCTATAAAAGGGCAAATTGAGTCACGATTTAGGTCTCCCCGTCCCAATATGCATGAATTCCCTAGGCTCATGCATTCTAAGTTCACTCCATCATTACACTTTCACTTTTCCTCTCATTTGCACACGTACACCTTTTTATCCTTTCACTTGCACATAAACACTTCTCCTCCCATTTTTGCACACGTGCACCCTTGAGTTTCTTCACTTGCACACGAACACTTTTATCATTACTTGCACACATGCACTTCATATTATCATTTCACATACCGTACATTGCCCACTCACGTGCACACTTTCATTTACATATTTATTTTCTTTTATTACTTTTTCAAACTCATGTCCTCACATTGCACGCATGCATTCCATTCATTTGCATCCCACTTGCATTATTCGTGACTTCTTCAAAGGATTGATATTGGGCTTCACAATTAATGTGATTGGCACCACTCAACCTTTGAAGGGAAATTTCCCCCAATTCCCCTAGGTCTAGGGTTTGCATTCATGTAGGGCACTCAAATGTAATAAATTCTTTGGTTAAAACAAGAAAATCTTTGATTAAATCAACGCAACTAGCCTTGGCTAGGTCAAAGGGGTGCCTTGGATTCTATCCTTGCCTTCCCCTTTGTCAAACGTGACTCCCGAACCTTTTTCTTTGGTTTACGTAGACTAGGAGTCGTTTTAAAAAGGGTTTATTACTACTTGACTTTAAAACTCATTTTGGGTGACTTGGTACACCTTAAACCATTACCAAGTGGCGACTCCAAACTTTTCATTTCAAAACCCTTTTTAAAACTATTTTTTGGCCAAATCGTCGCTTTCCAAAGTCCCATGGCCTTTACTTTTACTTTGCACACGTTCACACACCACACTTCACACATCATACATTCGACGATCGAAAAGTGGGGCGCGACAGTTGGCGACTCCACTGGGGACATTCGAGAGTCCGAGCAAATTTGATTTAATCAACCTTTTCCTTCTTTTAACCTTTTCATATATTACATTTGGGTGTTTTAGGGTTGCATTTTTTTTCCCTTTTAGGATTTTGCATCACTCGCGTCTCAAACCAATCCCTCGACTCATGAATGTATGTTTGGATGTATGTTTACTTATTTATCTCGCGCTTGCATTGCACTTGGGAGGGGGTGTGTCACCTTTAGAGCCTCGCGTGGTTCTCAACCCCTTCCCTCAAAATAGGGGAACACTTCATACGTGCATATTTACTTGCTTTATCCCATTTTATTTGTATTTTCGTGGGCGCCATCCCACACCGCCTTGTAGGATTAGGATCGATTGCCTTGGGTAGGCGGCTGGTGTGCTCTGCGCCCATAGCGCTACCTAAGGGATCACTCGAGCCACCGATCAAAGGCCCTGGGAGTGATGACCCTTCGCCTTTAGGTCTGAAGGCTTGGGAGCCGAAGCTTTATCGAGTCTAGGCATTAGTGAACCAAACCTCATGCATCCATATTAGAATAACCTAGGGTAGAGTCGGCCTCACCTTTTCTTAAGCACATTAGGCACGAGGGAGGGGGTTCCACCCCTTTTACTTGCTTTTATTGTATTTCTTTTCTTAATTGCTCCCAATGTGTTATGTGTACTATCAATTGCACTAACCATTCTTTTGTTTTCCTGGCTTGCATTCATATGCCTTAGCAATAAGAGGCCTCATGGGCACTCTTTTAGTGACTCACCCACTAGATAGCTCACACGTCTAAATTTCAGTCTTTGCACTTACTTTCCAGTAAATACATTTCATGTTTAGACCTTTTCCCCCCGTTGCATTATTTATGTCCTTTAGCTCACATTTCATGTTTGTCACATATTTACATAGCTTTAATAAACTGGCATCATGCATAAACCCTAGAAAGGGAATGCCATTTAGGGGATCCCGTGTTAGGAATAAACCACCCCATGTCTCGGATATATAATCCAAGTGAGACTTGCACGTTTACCTTTCTCGTACCATCCGAAGGGGTAGTGCACAAGGTAAGGTAAAGATCCGATCATTCTCATGAAGCAATTTTTGGAATATGAGCATCTAATAATCACTTTTTGGCCATTTTCTCAAAAATTGGTAAAATTCCCTTGCGTAAAAGGACATTAATTCGAAGAAAATTCACAAAGGATTCCTCATTGTTGAGACGATAAATATAGAGGCCGAATTGTGATTTTAGAGGCTCATAGACCAAGGCATTGTAATGATTTCTTGAAGCCACCCAGTGGGCGAATAATTCAATCGATTTTTGAACAAATCATCCATCTTGTCCAATCCATTTTTTTCAATTCATTCAATTTTAGTACAATCTAATCATTTTTGAAATAAATTCATTTGACCAATGTACCCTTTTTAGGGTCATCCGGTCGATTTTTGAATAAATTATCAATTCAATCGACCCAATTACCCTTTTTAGGGTCTTTTGACCAATTTACCCTTTTTGGGTCATTCGGCCGATTTTTGAATAAATCAAATTCAATTTCATTCATTTGACCAATTTACCCTTTTTAGGGTCATCCGGTCGTTTTTGAATAAATCGTCAGGTCATTTGACCAATTTACCCTTTTTAGGGTCATTTGACCAATTTACCCTTTTTAGGGTCATCCGGTCAATTTTGAATAAATCGTCAATTGATTTGACTAATTTACCCTTTTTAGGGTCATTCGACTGATTTTTGAATCAATCATTCATTTGGCCAATTTACCCATTTTTTAGGGCAACCGAGCCGTTTTTGAATAAATCAAGGGCCGTTTAATCTACTT